>NC_079218.1:46918935-47136435 GCF_029633865.1 Lampris incognitus
ACCTGTATCTACAGTTGGCAAACCTGTATCTACATTTATTAAACCTGTATCTACAGTTATTAAACTTGTATCTGCAGCTATTAAGCCTGTAACTACAGTTATTAGAACGGTATCTACAGTTATTAGACCTGTATCTACAGTTATTAGACCTGTATCTAAAGTTATTAAAACTGTATCTACAGTTATAAACCTGTATCCACAGTTATTAAACCTGTATCTACAGTTATTAAGCCTGTATCTACAGTTATTAAACTTGTATCTACAGCTATTAAGCCAGTATCTACAGTTATTAGACCTGTATCTACAGTTATTAGAATGGTATGTACAGTTATTAAACTTGTATTTACATTTATTAAGCCTGTATCTACAGTTATTAGAACGGTATCTACAGTTATTAGACTTGTATCTACAGTTATTAAACTTGTATCTACAGTTATTAAGCCTGTATCTACAGTTATCAAACCTGTATCTACAGTTATTAAATCTGTATCTACCGTTACTAAACATGTATTTACAGTCATTTAACTTGTATCTACAGTTATCAAACCTGTATCTACATTTATTAAGCCTGTATCTACAGTTATTAAACTTGTATCTACAGCTATTAAGCCTGTATCTACAGTTATTAGACCTGTATCTACAGTTATTAGAATGGTATGTACAGTTATTAAACTTGTATCTACAGTTATTAAGCCTGTATCTACAGTTCTTAAAACTGTATCTACAGTTATAAACATGTATCTACAGTTATTAAACCTGTACCTACAGTTATTAGTCCTGTATCTACAGTTATTAGAACGGTATGTACAGTTATTATACTTGTATCTACATTTATTAAGCCTGTATCTACAGTTATAAACCTGTATCTACAGTTATTAAACCTGTATCTACAGTTATTAGAACGGTATCTACAGTTATTAGACCTGTATCTACAGTTATTAGAACGGTATGTACAGTTATTAAACTTATATCTACAGTTATTAAGCCTATATCTACAGTTATTAAAACTGTATCTACAGTTATAAACCTGTATCTACAGTTATTAAGCCTGTATCTACAGTTATTAGACCTGAATCTACAGTTATTAGAACGGTATGTACAGTTATTAAACCTGTATCTACAGTTATTAGACCTGTATCTACAGTTATTAGAATGGTATGTACAGTTATTAAACTTGTATCTACAGTTATTAAGCCTATATCTACAGTTATTAAAACTTTATCTACAGTTATAAACCTGTAACTACAGTTATTAGACCTGTATCTACAGTTATTAAGCCTGTATCTACAGGTATTAAACCTGTATCTAAAGTTATTAAAACTGTATCTACAGTTATAAACCTGTATCTACAGTTATTAGAACGGTATGTACAGTTATTAAACCTGTATCTACAGTTATTAAACCCGTATCTACAGTTATTAAGCCTGTATCTACAGTTATTAAACTTGTATCTACAGTTATTAAACCTGTACCTACAGTTATTAGTCCTGTATCTACAGTTATTAGAACGGTATGTACAGTTATTAAACCTGCATCTACAGTTATTAAACCTGTATCTACAGTTATTAGACCTGTATCTACAGTTATTAAGCCTGTACCTACAGTTATTAAACCTGTATCTACAGTTATTAGAACGGTATGTACAGTTATTAAACCTGTATCTACAGTTATTAAACCCGTATCTACAGTTAAAGCCTGTATCTGCAGTTATTAAACTTGTATCTACAGCTATTAAGCCTGTATCTACAGTTATTAGACCTGTATCTACATTTATTAGAACGGTATGTACAGTTATTTAACCTGTATCTACAGTTATTAAACCTGTATCTACAGTTATTAGACCTGTATCTACAGTTATTAAGAATGTATCTACAGGTATTAAACCTGTACCTACAGTTATTAAACCTGTATCTACAGTTATTAGAACGGTATGTACATTTATTAAACCTGTATCTACAGTTATTAAACTTGTATCTACAGCTATTAAGCCTGTATCTACAGTTATTAGACCTGTATCTACAGTTATTAGAATGGTATGTACAGTTATTAAACTTGTATTTACATTTATTAAGCCTGTATCTACAGTTATTAGAACGGTATCTACAGTTATTAGACTTGTATCTACAGTTATTAAACTTGTATCTACAGTTATTAAGCCTGTATCTACAGTTATCAAACCTGTATCTACAGTTATTAAATCTGTATCTACCGTTACTAAACATGTATTTACAGTCATTTAACTTGTATCTACAGTTATCAAACATGTATCTACATTTATTAAGCCTGTATCTACAGTTATTAAACTTGTATCTACAGCTATTAAGCCTGTATCTACAGTTATTAGACCTGTATCTACAGTTATTAGAATGGTATGTACAGTTATTAAACTTGTATCTACAGTTATTAAGCCTGTATCTACAGTTATTAAAACTGTATCTACAGTTATTAAACCTGTACCTACAGTTATTAGTCCTGTATCTACAGTTATTAGAACGGTATGTACAGTTATTATACTTGTATCTACATTTATTAAGCCTGTATCTACAGTTATAAACCTGTATCTACAGTTATTAAACCTGTATCTACAGTTATTAGAACGGTATCTACAGTTATTAGACCTGTATCTACAGTTATTAGAACGGTATGTACAGTTATTAAACTTATATCTACAGTTATAAACCTGTATCTACAGTTATTAAGCCTGTATCTACAGTTATTAGACCTGAATCTACAGTTATTAGAACGGTATGTACAGTTATTAAACCTGTATCTACAGTTATTAGACCTGTATCTACAGTTATTAGAATGGTATGTACAGTTATTAAACTTGTATCTACAGTTATTAAGCCTATATCTACAGTTATTAAAACTTTACCTACAGTTATAAACCTGTAACTACAGTTATTAGACCTGTATCTACAGTTAAGCCTGTATCTACAGTTATTAGACCTGTATCTACAGTTATTAAGCCTGTATCTACAGGTATTAAACCTGTATCTAAAGTTATTAAAACTGTATCTACAGTTATAAACCTGTATCTACAGTTATTAGAACGGTATGTACAGTTATTAAACCTGTATCTACAGTTATTAAACCCGTATCTACAGTTATTAAGCCTGTATCTACAGTTATTAAACTTGTATCTACAGTTATTAAACCTGTACCTACAGTTATTAGTCCTGTATCTACAGTTATTAGAACGGTATGTACAGTTATTAAACCTGTATCTACAGTTATTAAACCTGTATCTACAGTTATTAGACCTGTATCAACAGTTATTAAGCCTGTACCTACAGTTATTAAACCTGTATCTACAGTTATTAGAACGGTATGTACAGTTATTAAACCTGTATCTACAGTTATTAAACCCGTATCTACAGTTATTAAGCCTGTATCTGCAGTTATTAAACTTGTATCTACAGCTATTAAGCCTGTATCTACAGTTATTAGACCTGTATCTACAGTTATTAGAATGGTATGTACAGTTATTAAACTTGTATCTACAGTTATTCAGCCTATATCGACAGTTATTAAAACTGTATCTACAGTTATAAACCTGTATGTACAGTTATTAAACCTGTATCTACAGTTATTAAACCTGTATCTACAGTTATTAGGCCTGTATCTACAGTTATTAAACTTGTATCTACAGCTATTAAGCATGTATCTACAGTTATTAGACCTGTATCTACAGTTATTAGAATGGTATGTACAGTTATTAAATTTGTATCTACAGTTATTAAGCCTATATCTACAGTTATTAAAACTGTATCTACAGTTAAAGCTGTATCTACAGTTATTAGACCTGTATCTACATTTATTAGAACGGTATGTACAGTTATTTAACCTGTATCTACAGTTATTAAACCTGTATCTACAGTTATTAGACCTGTATCTACAGTTATTAAGAATGTATCTACAGGTATTAAACCTGTACCTACAGTTATTAAACCTGTGTCTACAGTTATTAAACCTGTATCTACAGTTATTAGACCTGTATCTAATGTTATTAAACTTGTATCTACAGGTATTAAACCTGTATCTAAATTATTAAAACTGTATCTACAGTTATTAAACTTGTATCTACAGCTATTAAGCCTGTATCTACAGTTATTAGAACTGTATCTACAGTTATTAGAATGGTATGTACAGTTATTAAACTTGTATCTACAGTTACTAAGCCTGTATCTACAGTTTTAAAACTGTATCTACAGTTATAAACCTGTATCTACAGTTATTAAACCTGTATCTACAGTTATTAAACTTGTATCTAAAGCTATTAAGCCTGTATCTACAGTTACTAGGCCTGTATTTTCAGTTATTAAACTTGTATCTACAGCTATTAAGCCTGTATCTACAGTTATTTGACCTGCATCTACAGTTATTAGAATGGTTTGTACATTTATTAAACTTGTATCTACAGTTATTAAGCCTATGTCTACAGTTATTAAAACTGTATCTACAGTTATAAACCTGTATCTACAGTTATTAAACAGGTATCTACAGTTATTAGACCTGTATCTACAGTTATTAGAACGGTATGTACAGTTATTAAACCTGTATCTACAGTTTTTAAACCTGTATCTACAGTTATTAGACCTGTATCTACAGTTATTAAGCCTGTACCTACAGGTATTAAACCTGTATCTACAGTTATTAGAACGGTATGTACAGTTATTAAACCTGTATCTACAGTTATTAAACCCGTATCTACAGTTATTAAGCCTGTATCTATAGTTATTAAACTTGTATCTAAAGCTATTAAGCCTGTATCTACAGTTATTAGACCTGTATCTACAGTTATTAGAATGGTATGTACAGTTATTAAACTTGTATCTACAGTTATTAAGCCTATATCGACAGTTATTAAAACTGTATCTACAGTTATAAACCTGTATGTACAGTTATTAAACCTGTATCTACAGTTATTAAACCTGTATCTACAGTTATTAGGCCTGTATCTACAGTTATTAAACTTCTATCTACAGCTATTAAGCCTGTATCTACAGTTATTAGACCTGTATCTACAGTTATTAGAATGGTATGTACAGTTATTAAACTTGTATCTACAGTTATTAAGCCTATATCTACAGTTATTAGACCTGTATCTACAGTTATTAGAACGGTATGTACAGTTATTAAACTTGTATCTACATTTATTAAGCCTGTATCTACAGTTATAAACCTGTATCTACAGTTATTAAACCTGTATCTACAGTTATTAGACCTGTATCTACAGTTATTAGAACGGTATGTACAGTTATTAAACTTGTATCTACATTTATTAAGCCTGTATCTACAGTTATAAACCTGTATCTACAGTTATTAAACCTGTATCTACAGTTATTAGACCTGTATCTACAGTTATTAGAACGGTATGTACAGTTATTAAACCTGTATCTACAGTTATTAGGCCTGTATCTACAGTTATTAAGCCTGTATCTACAGTTATTAGACCTGTATCTACAGTTATTAGAATGGTATGTACAGTTATTAAACTTGTATCTACAGTTATTAAGCCTATATCTACAGTTATTAAAACTGTATCTACAGTTAAACCTGTATCTACAGTTATTAGACCTGTATCTACAGTTATTAAACTTGTATCTACAGCTATTAAGCCTGTATCTACAGTTATTAGACCTGTATACAGTTATTAGAATGGTATGTACAGTTATTAAACTTATATCTACAGTTATTAAGCCTATATATACAGTTATTAAAACTGTATCTACAGTTATAAACCTGTATCTACAGTTATTAAGCCTGTATCTACAGTTATTAGACCTGAATCTACAGTTATTAGAACGGTATGTACAGTTATTAAACCTGTATCTACAGTTATTAGACCTGTATCTACAGTTATTAGAATGGTATGTACAGTTATTAAACTTGTATCTACAGTTATTAAGCCTATATCTACAGTTATTAAAACTTTATCTACAGTTATAAACCTGTATCTACAGTTATTAGACCTGTATCTACAGTTATTAAGCCTGTATCTACAGTTATTAGACCTGTATCTACAGTTATAAACCTGTATCCACAGTTATTAAACCTGTATCTACAGTTATTAAGCCTGTATCTACAGTTATTAGACCTGTATCTACAGTTATTAGAATGGTATGTACAGTTATTAAACTTGTATTTACATTTATTAAGCCTGTATCTACAGTTATTAGAACGGTATCTACAGTTATTAGACCTGTATCTACAGTTATTAAACCTGTATCTACATTTATTAAGCCTGTATCTACAGTTATTAAACTTGTATATACAGCTATTAAGCCTGTTTCTACAGTTATTAGACCTGTATCTACAGTTATTAGAACGGTATGTACAGTTATTAAACTTGTATCTACATTTATTAAGCCTGTATCTACAGTTATAAACCTGTATCTACAGTTATTAAACCTGTATCTACAGTTATTAGACCTGTATCTACAGTTATTAGAACGGTATGTACAGTTATTAAACTTGTATCTACATTTATTAAGCCTGTATCTACAGTTATAAACCTGTATCTACAGTTATTAAACCTGTATCTACAGTTATTAGACCTGTATCTACAGTTATTAGAACGGTATGTACAGTTATTAAACCTGTATCTACAGTTATTAGGCCTGTATCTACAGTTATTAAACTTGTATCTACAGCTATTAAGCCTGTATCTACAGTTATTAGACCTGTATCTACAGTTATTAAGCCTATATCTACAGTTATTAAAACTGTATCTACAGTTAAACCTGTATCTACAGTTATTAGACCTGTATCTACAGTTATTAAACTTGTATCTACAGCTATTAAGCCTGTATCTACAGTTATTAGACCTGTATACAGTTATTAGAATGGTATGTACAGTTATTAAACTTATATCTACAGTTATTAAGCCTATATATACAGTTATTAAAACTGTATCTACAGTTATAAACCTGTATCTACAGTTATTAAGCCTGTATCTACAGTTATTAGACCTGAATCTACAGTTATTAGAACGGTATGTACAGTTATTAAACCTGTATCTACAGTTATTAGACCTGTATCTACAGTTATTAGAATGGTATGTACAGTTATTAAACTTGTATCTACAGTTATTAAGCCTATATCTACAGTTATTAAAACTTTATCTACAGTTATAAACCTGTATCTACAGTTATTAGACCTGTATCTACAGTTATTAAGCCTGTATCTACAGTTATTAGACCTGTATCTACAGTTATAAACCTGTATCCACAGTTATTAAACCTGTATCTACAGTTATTAAGCCTGTATCTACAGTTATTAGACCTGTATCTACAGTTATTAGAATGGTATGTACAGTTATTAAACTTGTATTTACATTTATTAAGCCTGTATCTACAGTTATTAGAACGGTATCTACAGTTATTAGACCTGTATCTACAGTTATTAAACCTGTATCTACATTTATTAAGCCTGTATCTACAGTTATTAAACTTGTATATACAGCTATTAAGCCTGTTTCTACAGTTATTAGACCTGTATCTACAGTTATTAGAACGGTATGTACAGTTATTAAACTTGTATCTACATTTATTAAGCCTGTATCTACAGTTATAAACCTGTATCTACAGTTATTAAACCTGTATCTACAGTTATTAGACCTGTATCTACAGTTAAACCTGTATCTACAGTTATTAGACCTGTATCTACAGTTATTAAACTTGTAACTACAGCTATTAAGCCTGTATCTACAGTTATTAGACCTGTATCTACAGTTATTAGAATGGTATGTACAGTTATTAAACTTATATCTACAGTTATTAAGGCTATATATACAGTTATTAAAACTGTATCTACAGTTATAAACCTGTATCTACAGTTATTAAGCCTGTATCTACAGTTATTAGACCTGAATCTACAGTTATTAGAACGGTATGTACAGTTATTAAACCTGTATCTACAGTTATTAGACCTGTATCTACAGTTATTAGAATGGTATGTACAGTTATTAAACTTGTATCTACAGTTATTAAGCCTATATCTACAGTTATTAAAACTTTATCTACAGTTATAAACCTGTATCTACAGTTAGTAGACCTGTATCTACAGTTATTAAGCCTGTATCTACAGTTATTAGACCTGTATCTACAGTTATTAAAACTGTGTCTACAGTTATAAACCTGTATCCACAGTTATTAAACCTGTATCTACAGTTATTAAGCCTGTATCTACAGTTATTAGACCTGTATCTACAGTTATTAGAATGGTATGTACAGTTATTAAACTTGTATTTACATTTATTAAGCCTGTATCTACAGTTATTAGAACGGTATCTACAGTTATTAAACCTGTATCTACATTTATTAAGCCTGTATCTACAGTTATTAAATTTGTATATACAGCTATTAAGCCTGTTTTTACAGTTATTAGACCTGTATCTACAGTTATTAGAACGGTATGTACAGTTATTAAACTTGTATCTACATTTATTAAGCCTGTATCTACAGTTATAAACCTGTATCTACAGTTATTAAACCTGTATCTACAGTTATTAGACCTGTATCTACAGTTATTAAGCCTGTACCTACAGTTATTAAGCCTGTATCTACAGTTATTAGACCTGTATCTACAGTTATTAGAATGGTATGTACAGTTATTAAACTTGTATCTACAGTTATTAAGCCTATATCTACAGTTATTAAAACTGTATCTACAGTTAAACCTGTATCTACAGTTATTAGACCTGTATCTACAGTTATTAGAACGGTATGTACAGTTATTTAACCTGTATCTACAGTTATTAAACCTGTATCTACAGTTATTAGACCTGTATCTACAGTTATTAAGAATGTATCTACAGGTATTAAACCTGTACCTACAGTTATTAAACTTGTATCTACAGTTATTAGAACGGTATGTACAGTTATTAAACCTGTATCTACAGTTATTAAGCCTGTATCTACAGTTATTAAGACTGTACCTACAGTTATTAATCTTGTACCTACAGCTATTAAGCCTGTATCTACAGTTATTAGACCTGTATCTACAGTTATTAGAATGGTATGTACAGTTATTAAACTTGTATCTACAGTTATTAAGCCTATATCGACAGTTATTAAAACTGTATCTACAGTTATTAAAACTGTATCTACAGTTATAAACCTTTATCCACAGTTATTAAACCTGTATCTACAGTTATTAAGCCTGTATCTACAGTTATTAGACCTGTATCTACAGTTATTAGAATGGTATGTACAGTTATTAAACTTGTATTTACATTTATTAAGCCTGTATCTACAGTTATTAGAACGGTATCTACAGTTATTAGACCTGTATCTACAGTTATTAAACCTGTATCTACATTTATTAAGCCTGTATCTACAGTTATTAAACTTGTATATACAGCTATTAAGCCTGTTTCTACAGTTATTAGACCTGTATCTACAGTTATTAGAACGGTATGTACAGTTATTAAACTTGTATCTACATTTATTAAGCCTGTATCTACAGTTATAAACCTGTATCTACAGTTATTAAACCTGTATCTACAGTTATTAGACCTGTATCTACAGTTAAACCTGTATCTACAGTTATTAGACCTGTATCTACAGTTATTAAACTTGTATCTACAGCTATTAAGCCTGTATCTACAGTTATTAGACCTGTATCTAAAGTTATTAGAATGGTATGTACAGTTATTAAACTTATATCTACAGTTATTAAGCCTATATATACAGTTATTAAAACTGTATCTACAGTTATAAACCTGTATCTACAGTTATTAAGCCTGTATCTACAGTTATTAGACCTGAATCTACAGTTATTAAAACGGTATGTACAGTTATTAAACCTGTATCTACAGTTATTAGACCTGTATCTACAGTTATTAGAATGGTATGTACAGTTATTAAACTTGTATCTACAGTTATTAAGCCTATATCTACAGTTATTAAAACTTTATCTACAGTTATAAACCTGTATCTACAGTTATTAGACCTGTATCTACAGTTATTAAGCCTGTATCTACAGTTATTAGACCTGTATCTACAGTTATTAAAACTGTATCTACAGTTATAAACCTGTATCCACAGTTATTAAACCTGTATCTACAGTTATTAGACCTGTATCTACAGTTATTAGAATGGTATGTACAGTTATTAAACTTGTATTTACATTTATTAAGCCTGTATCTACAGTTATTAGAACGGTATCTACAGTTATTAGACCTGTATCTACAGTTATTAAACCTGTATCTACATTTATTAAGCCTGTATCTACAGTTATTAAATTTGTATATACAGCTATTAAGCCTGTTTTTACAGTTATTAGACCTGTATCTACAGTTATTAGAACGGTATGTACAGTTATTAAACTTGTATCTACATTTATTAAGCCTGTATCTACAGTTATAAACCTGCAGTTATTCAACCTGTATCTACAGTTATTAGACCTGTATCTACAGTTATTAAGCCTGTACCTACAGTTATTAAGCCTGTATCTACAGTTATTAGACCTGTATCTACAGTTATTAGAATGGTATGTACAGTTATTAAACTTGTATCTACAGTTATTAAGCCTATATCTACAGTTATTAAAACTGTATCTACAGTTAAACCTGTATCTACAGTTATTAGACCTGTATCTACAGTTATTAGAACGGTATGTACAGTTATTTAACCTGTATCTACAGTTATTAAACCTGTATCTACAGTTATTAGACCTGTATCTACAGTTATTAAGAATGTATCTACAGGTATTAAACCTGTACCTACAGTTATTAAACCTGTATCTACAGTTATTAGAACGGTATGTACAGTTATTAAACCTGTATCTACAGTTATTAAGCCTGTATCTACAGTTATTAAGACTGTACCTACAGTTATTAATCTTGTACCTACAGCTATTAAGCCTGTATCTACAGTTATTAGACCTGTATCTACAGTTATTAGAATGGTATGTACAGTTATTAAACTTGTATCTACAGTTATTAAGCCTATATCGACAGTTATTAAAACTGTATCTACAGTTATTAAAACTGTATCTACAGTTATAAACCTGTATCCACAGTTATTAAACCTGTATCTACAGTTATTAAGCCTGTATCTACAGTTATTAGACCTGTATCTACAGTTATTAGAATGGTATGTACAGTTATTAAACTTGTATTTACATTTATTAAGCCTGTATCTACAGTTATTAGAACGGTATCTACAGTTATTAGACCTGTATCTACAGTTATTAAACCTGTATCTACATTTATTAAGCCTGTATCTACAGTTATTAAACTTGTATATACAGCTATTAAGCCTGTTTCTACAGTTATTAGACCTGTATCTACAGTTATTAGAACGGTATGTACAGTTATTAAACTTGTATCTACATTTATTAAGCCTGTATCTACAGTTATAAACCTGTATCTACAGTTATTAAACCTGTATCTACAGTTATTAGACCTGTATCTACAGTTAAACCTGTATCTACAGTTATTAGACCTGTATCTACAGTTATTAAACTTGTATCTACAGCTATTAAGCCTGTATCTACAGTTATTAGACCTGTATCTACAGTTATTAGGATGGTATGTACAGTTATTAAACTTATATCTACAGTTATTAAGCCTATATATACAGTTATTAAAACTGTATCTACAGTTATAAACCTGTATCTACAGTTATTAAGCCTGTATCTACAGTTATTAGACCTGAATCTACAGTTATTAGAACGGTATGTACAGTTATTAAACCTGTATCTACAGTTATTAGACCTGTATCTACAGTTATTAGAATGGTATGTACAGTTATTAAACTTGTATCTACAGTTATTAAGCCTATATCTACAGTTATTAAAACTTTATCTACAGTTATAAATCTGTATCTACAGTTATTAGACCTGTATCTACAGTTATTAAGCCTGTATCTACAGTTATTAGACCTGTATCTACAGTTATTAAACCTGTATCTACAGTTATAAACCTGTATCCACAGTTATTAAACCTGTATCTACAGTTATTAAGCCTGTATCTACAGTTATTAGACCTGTATCTACAGTTATTAGAATGGTATGTACAGTTATTAAACTTGTATTTACATTTATTAAGCCTGTATCTACAGTTATTAGAACGGTATCTACAGTTATTAGACCTGTATCTACAGTTATTAAACCTGTATCTACATTTATTAAGCCTGTATCTACAGTTATTAAATTTGTATATACAGCTATTAAGCCTGTTTTTACAGTTATTAGACCTGTATCTACAGTTATTAGAACGGTATGTACAGTTATTAAACTTGTATCTACATTTATTAAGCCTGTATCTACAGTTATAAACCTGTATCTACAGTTATTAAACCTGTATCTACAGTTATTAGACCTGTATCTACAGTTATTAAGCCTGTACCTACAGTTATTAAGCCTGTATCTACAGTTATTAGACCTGTATCTACAGTTATTAGAATGGTATGTACAGTTATTAAACTTGTATCTACAGTTATTAAGCCTATATCTACAGTTATTAAAACTGTATCTACAGTTAAACCTGTATCTACAGTTATTAGACCTGTATCTACAGTTATTAGAACGGTATGTACAGTTATTAGACCTGTATCTACAGTTATTAAGAATGTATCTACAGGTATTAAACCTGTACCTACAGTTATTAAACCTGTATCTACAGTTATTAGAACGGTATGTACAGTTATTAAACCTGTATCTACAGTTATTAAGCCTGTATCTACAGTTATTAAGCCTGTATCTACAGTTATCAAACCTGTATCTACAGTTATTAAATCTGTATCTACCGTTACTAAACATGTATATACAGTCATTTAACCTGTATCTACAGTCATTAAACCTGTATCTACATTTATTAAGCCTGTATCTACAGTTATTAAACTTGTATCTGCAGCTATTAAGCCTGTAACTACAGTTATTAGAACGGTATCTACAGTTATTAGACCTGTATCTACAGTTATTAGACCTGTATCTACAGTTATTAAACCTGTATCTACAGTTATTAGACCTGTATCTACAGTTATTAAGCCTGTACCTACAGTTATTAAACCTGTATCTACATTTATTAGAACGGTATGTACAGTTATTTAACCTGTATCTACAGTTATTAAACCTATATCTACAGTTATTAGACCTGTATCTACAGTTATTAAGAATGTATCTACAGGTATTAAACCTGTACCTACAGTTATTAAACCTGTATCTACAGTTATTAGAACGGTATGTACATTTATTAAACCTGTATCTACAGTTATTAAACTTGTATCTACAGCTATTAAGCCTGTATCTACAGTTATTAGACCTGTATCTACAGTTATTAGAATGGTATGTACAGTTATTAAACTTGTATTTACATTTATTAAGCCTGTATCTTCAGTTATTAAGCCTGTATCTACAGTTATTAAACTTGTATCTACAGCTATTAAGCCTGTATCTACAGTTATTAAATTTGTATATACAGCTATTAAGCCTGTTTTTACAGTTATTAGACCTGTATCTACAGTTATTAGAACGGTATGTACAGTTATTAAACTTGTATCTACATTTATTAAGCCTGTATCTACAGTTATAAACCTGTATCTACAGTTATTAAACCTGTATCTACAGTTATTAGACCTGTATCTACAGTTATTAAGCCTGTACCTACAGTTATTAAGCCTGTATCTACAGTTATTAGAATGGTATGTACAGTTATTAAACTTGTATCTAGAGTTATTAAGCCTATATCTACAGTTATTAAAACTGTATCTACAGTTAAACCTGTATCTACAGTTATTAGACCTGTATCTACAGTTATTAGAACGGTATGTACAGTTATTTAACCTGTATTTACATTTATTAAGCCTGTATCTACAGTTATTAGACCTGTATCTACAGTTATTAAGAATGTATCTACAGGTATTAAACCTGTACCTACAGTTATTCAACCTGTATCTACAGTTATTAGAACGGTATGTACAGTTATTAAACCTGTATCTACAGTTATTAAGCCTGTATCTACAGTTATTAAGCCTGTATCTACAGTTATCAAACCTGTATCTACAGTTATTAAATCTGTATCTACCGTTACTAAACATGTATATACAGTCATTTAACCTGTATCTACAGTCATTAAACCTGTATCTACATTTATTAAGCCTGTATCTACAGTTATTAAACTTGTATCTGCAGCTATTAAGCCTGTAACTACAGTTATTAGAACGGTATCTACAGTTATTAGACCTGTATCTACAGTTATTAGACCTGTATCTACAGTTATTAAACCTGTATCTACAGTTATTAGACCTGTATCTACAGTTATTAAGCCTGTACCTACAGTTATTAAACCTGTATCTACAGTTATTAGAACGGTATGTACAGTTATTAAACCTGTATCTACAGTTATTAAACCCGTATCTACAGTTATTAAGCCTGTATCTGCAGTTATTAAACTTGTATCTACAGCTATTAAGCCTGTATCTACAGTTATTAGACCTGTATCTACAGTTATTAGAATGGTATGTACAGTTATTAAACTTGTATCTACAGTTATTAAGCCTATATCGACAGTTATTAAAACTGTATCTACAGTTATAAACCTGTATGTACAGTTATTAAACCTGTATCTACAGTTATTAAACCTGTATCTACAGTTATTAGGCCTGTATCTACAGTTATTAAACTTGTATCTACAGCTATTAAGCCTGTATCTACAGTTATTAGACCTGTATCTACAGTTATTAGAATGGTATGTACAGTTATTAAACTTGTATCTACAGTTATTAAGCCTATATCTACAGTTATTAAAACTGTATCTACAGTTAAAGCTGTATCTACAGTTATTAGACCTGTATCTACATTTATTAGAACGGTATGTACAGTTATTTAACCTGTATCTACAGTTATTAAACCTATATCTACAGTTATTAGACCTGTATCTACAGTTATTAAGAATGTATCTACAGGTATTAAACCTGTACCTACAGTTATTAAACCTGTATCTACAGTTATTAGAACGGTATGTACATTTATTAAACCTGTATCTACAGTTATTAAACTTGTATCTACAGCTATTAAGCCTGTATCTACAGTTATTAGACCTGTATCTACAGTTATTAGAATGGTATGTACAGTTATTAAACTTGTATTTACATTTATTAAGCCTGTATCTACAGTTATTAAAACTGTATCTACAGATATTAAGCCTGTATCTACAGTTATTAAACTTGTATCTACAGCTATTAAGCCTGTATCTACAGTTATTAGACCTGTATCTACAGTTATTAGAATGGTATGTACAGTTATTAAACTTGTATCTACAGTTATTAGACCTGTATCTACAGTTATTAGAACGGTATGTACAGTTATTAAACTTGTATCTACATTTATTAAGCCTGTATCTACAGTTATAAACCTGTATCTACAGTTATTAAACTTGTATCTACAGTTATTAGACCTGTATCTACAGTTATTAAGCCTGAACCTACAGTTATTAAACCTGTATCTACAGTTATTAGACCTGTATCTACAGTTATTAGAACGGTATGTACAGTTATTAAACTTGTATCTACATTTATTAAGCCTGTATCTACAGTTATAAACCTGTATCTACAGTTATTAAACCTGTATCTACAGTTATTAGACCTGTATCTACAGTTATTAGAACGGTATGTACAGTTATAAAACCTGTATCTACAGTTATTAGGCCTGTATCTACAGTTATTAAACTTGTATCTACAGCTAATAAGCCTGTATCTACAGTTATTAGACCTGTATCTACAGTTATTAGAATGGTATGTACAGTTATTAAACTTGTATCTACATTTATTAAGCCTATATCTACAGTTATTAAAACTGTATCTACAGTTAAAGCTGTATCTACAGTTATTAGACCTGTATCTACATTTATTAGAACGGTATGTACAGTTATTTAACCTGTATCTACAGTTATTAAACCTATATCTACAGTTATTAGACCTGTATCTACAGTTATTAAGAATGTATCTACAGGTATTAAACCTGTACCTACAGTTATTAAACCTGTATCTACAGTTATTAGAACGGTATGTACATTTATTAAACCTGTATCTACAGTTATTAAACTTGTATCTACAGCTATTAAGCCTGTATCTACAGTTATTAGACTTGTATCTACAGTTATTAGAATGGTATGTACAGTTATTAAACTTGTATTTACATTTATTAAGCCTGTATCTACAGTTATTAAAACTGTATCTACAGATATTAAGCCTGTATCTACAGTTATTAAACTTGTATCTACAGCTATTAAGCCTGTATCTACAGTTATTAGACCTGTATCTACAGTTATTAGAATGGTATGTACAGTTATTAAACTTGTATCTACAGTTATTAGACCTGTATCTACAGTTATTAGAACGGTATGTACAGTTATTAAACTTGTATCTACATTTATTAAGCCTGTATCTACAGTTATAAACCTGTATCTACAGTTATTAAACTTGTATCTACAGTTATTAGACCTGTATCTACAGTTATTAAGCCTGAACCTACAGTTATTAAACCTATATCTACAGTTATTAGACCTGTATCTACAGTTATTAGAACGGTATGTACAGTTATTAAACTTGTATCTACATTTATTAAGCCTGTATCTACAGTTATAAACCTGTATCTACAGTTATTAAACCTGTATCTACAGTTATTAGACCTGTATCTACAGTTATTAGAACGGTATGTACAGTTATAAAACCTGTATCTACAGTTATTAGGCCTGTATCTAAAGTTATTAAACTTGTATCTACAGTTATTAAATCTGTATCTACAGTTATTAGAACGGTATCTACAGTTAAACCTGTATCTACAGTTATTAGACCTGTATCAACAGTTATTAAACTTGTATCTACAGCTATTAAGCCTGTATCTACAGTTATTAGACCTGTATCTACAGTTATTAGAATGGTATGTACAGTTATTAAACTTGTATCTACAGTTATTAAGCCTATATCTACAGTTATTAAAACTGTATCTACAGTTAAACCTGTATCTACAGTTATTAGACCTGTATCAACAGTTATTAAACTTGTATCTACAGCTATTAAGCCTGTATCTACAGTTATTAGACCTGTATCTACAGTTATTAGAATGGTATGTACAGTTATTAAACTTATATCTACAGTTATTAAGCCTATATATACAGTTATTAAAACTGTATCTACAGTTATAAACCTGTATCTACAGTTATTAAGCCTGTATCTACAGTCTATTAAGCCTGTATCTACAGTTATTAGACCTTTATCTACAGTTATTAGAATGGTATGTACAGTTATTAAACTTGTATCTACAGTTATTAAGCCTATATCTACAGTTATTAAAACTGTATCTACAGTTATAAACCTGTATCTACAGTTATTAAACCTGTATCTACAGTTATTAGACCTGTATCTACAGTTATTAGAACGGTATGTAGTTATTAAACCTGTATCTACAGTATTTAAGCCTGTATCTACAGTTATTAAACTTGTAACTACAGCTATTTAGCCAGTATCTACAGTTATTAGACCTGTATCTACAGTTATTAGAATGGTATGTACAGTTATTAAACTTGTATTTACATTTATTAAGCCTGTATCTACAGTTATTAGAACGGTATCTACAGTTATTAGACTTGTATCTACAGTTACTAAACTTGTATCTACATTTATTAAGCCTGTATCTACAGTTATAAACCTGTATCTACAGTTATTAAACCTGTATCTACAGTTATTAGAACGGTATGTACAGTTATTAAACCTGTATCTACAGTTATTAAACATGTATCTACAGTTATTAGGCCTGTATCTACAGTTATTAAACTTGTATCTACAGCTATTAAGCCTGTATCTACAGTTATTAGACCTGTATCTACAGTTATTACAATGGTATGTACAGTTATTAAACTTGTATCTACAGTTATTAAGCCTATATCTACAGTTATTAAAACTGTATCTACAGTTATAAACCTGTATCTACAGTTATTAAACATGTATCTACAGTTATTAGACCTGTGTCTACAGTTATTAGAACGGTATGTACAGTTATTAAACCTGTATCTACAGTTATTAAACCTGTATCTACAGTTATTAGACCTGTATCTGGTTATTAGACTTGTATCTATAGTTATTAGAACTGTATCTAGTTATTAAACCTGTATCTACAGTAATTAAACCTGTATCTACAGTTATCAGAACAGTATCTATAGTTATTAGAACTGTATCTATAGTTATTAGACCTGTATCTACAGTTATTAGACCTGTATCTATAGTTATTAGAACTGTATCTACAGTTATTAAACCTGTATCTACAGTTATTAGAATGGTATGTACAGTTATTAAACTTGTATCTACAGTTATTAAGCCTATATCTACAGTTATTAAAACTGTATCTACAGTTATGAACCTGTATCTACAGTTATTAAACATGTATCTACAGTTATTAGACCTGTATCTACAGTTATTAGAACGGTATGTACAGTTATTTAACCTGTATCTACAGTTATTAAACCTGTATCTACAGTTATTAGACCTGTATCTACAGTTATTAAGAATGTATCTACAGGTATTAAACCTGTACCTACAGTTATTAAACCTGTATCTACAGTTATTAGAACGGTATGTACAG
The DNA here is from genome assembly GCF_029633865.1 of Lampris incognitus. Lineage (NCBI taxonomy): Eukaryota > Metazoa > Chordata > Actinopteri > Lampriformes > Lampridae > Lampris > Lampris incognitus. The sequence continues at coordinate 46,937,524 of NC_079218.1, forward strand.
TTATTAAACCTGTATCTACAGTTATTAAACCTGTATCTACAGTTATTAAGCCTGTATCTACAGTTATTAATCTTGTACCTACAGCTATTAAGCCTGTATCTACAGTTATTAGACCTTTATCTACAGTTATTAGAATGGTATGTACAGTTATTAAACTTGTATCTACAGTTATTAAGCCTATATCTACAGTTATTAAAACTGTATCTACAGTTATAAACCTGTATCTACAGTTATTAAACCTGTATCTACATTTATTAAGCCTGTATCTACACTTATTAAACTTGTATCTGCAGCTATTAAGCCTGTAACTACAGTTATTAGAACGGTATCTACAGTTATTAGACCTGTATCTACAGTTATTAGACCTGTATCTACAGTTATTAAACCTGTATCTACAGTTATTAGACCTGTATCTACAGTTATTAAGCCTGTACCTACAGTTATTAAACCTGTATCTACAGTTATTAGAACGGTATGTACAGTTATTAAACCTGTATCTACAGTTATTAAACCCGTATCTACAGTTATTAAGCCTGTATCTGCAGTTATTAAACTTGTATCTACAGCTATTAAGCCTGTATCTACAGTTATTAGAATGGTATGTACAGTTATTAAACTTGTATCTACAGTTATTAAGCCTATATCGACAGTTATTAAAACTGTATCTACAGTTATAAACCTGTATGTACAGTTATTAAACCTGTATCTACAGTTATTAAACCTGTATCTACAGTTATTAGGCCTGTATCTACAGTTATTAAACTTGTATCTACAGCTATTAAGCCTGTATCTACAGTTATTAGACCTGTATCTACAGTTATTAGAATGGTAGGTACAGTTATTAAACTTGTATCTACAGTTATTAAGACTATATCTACAGTTATTAAAACTGTATCTACAGTTAAAGCTGTATCTACAGTTATTAGACCTGTATCTACATTTATTAGAACGGTGTGTACAGTTATTTAACCTGTATCTACAGTTATTAAACCTATATCTACAGTTATTAGACCTGTATCTACAGTTATTAAGAATGTATCTACAGGTATTAAACCTGTACCTACAGTTATTAAACCTGTATCTACAGTTATTAGAACGGTATGTACATTTATTAAACCTGTATCTACAGTTATTAAACTTGTATCTACAGCTATTAAGCCTGTATCTACAGTTATTAGACCTGTATCTACAGTTATTAGAATGGTATGTACAGTTATTAAACTTGTATTTACATTTATTAAGCCTGTATCTACAGTTATTAAAACTGTATCTACAGATATTAAGCCTGTATCTAGTTATTAAACTTGTATCTACAGCTATTACGCCTGTATCTACAGTTATTAGACCTGTATCTACAGTTATTAGAAAGGTATGTACAGTTATTAAACTTGTATCTACAGTTATTAGACCTGTATCTACAGTTATTAGAACGGTATGTACAGTTATTAAACTTGTATCTACATTTATTAAGCCTGTATCTACAGTTATAAACCTGTATCTACAGTTATTAAACTTGTATCTACAGTTATTAGACCTGTATCTACAGTTATTAAGCCTGAACCTACAGTTATTAAACCTGTATCTACAGTTATTAGACCTGTATCTACAGTTATTAGAACGGTATGTACAGTTATTAAACTTGTATCTACATTTATTAAGCCTGTATCTACAGTTATAAACCTGTATCTACAGTTATTAAACCTGTATCTACAGTTATTAGACCTGTATCTACAGTTATTAGAACGGTATGTACAGTTATAAAACCTGTATCTACAGTTATTAGGCCTGTATCTACAGTTATTAAACTTGTATCTACAGTTATTAGGCCTGTATCTACAGTTATTAAACTTGTATCTACCGCTAATAAGCCTGTATCTACAGTTATTAGACCTGTATCTACAGTTATTAGAATGGTATGTACAGTTATTAAACTTGTATCTACAGTTATTAAGCCTATATCTACAGTTATTAAAACTGTATCTACAGTTAAACCTGTATCAACAGTTATTAGACCTGTATCAACAGTTATTAAACTTGTATCTACAGCTATTAAGCCTGTATCTACAGTTATTAGACCTGTATCTACAGTTATTAGAATGGTATGTACAGTTATTAAACTTATATCTACAGTTATTAAGCCTATATATACAGTTATTAAAACTGTATCTACAGTTATAAACCTGTATCTACAGTTATTAAGCCTGTATCTACAGTCTATTAAGCCTGTATCTACAGTTATTAGACCTTTATCTACAGTTATTAGAATGGTATGTACAGTTATTAAACTTGTATCTACAGTTATTAAGCCTATATCTACAGTTATTAAAACTGTATCTGCAGTTATAAACCTGTATCTACAGTTATTAAACCTGTATCTACAGTTGTTAGACCTGTATCTACAGTTATTAGAACGGTATGTAGTTATTAAACCTGTATCTACAGTAATTAAGCCTGTATCTACAGTTATTAAACTTGTAACTACAGCTATTTAGCCAGTATCTACAGTTATTAGACCTGTATCTACAGTTATTAGAATGGTATGTACAGTTATTAAACTTGTATTTACATTTATTAAGCCTGTATCTACAGTTATTAGAACGGTATCTACAGTTATTAGACTTGTATCTACAGTTACTAAACTTGTATCTACAGTTATTAAGCCTGTATCTACAGTTATCAAACCTGTATCTACAGTTATTAAATCTGTATCTACCGTTACTAAACATGTATTTACAGTCATTTAACTTGTATCTACAGTTATCAAACCTGTATCTACATTTATTAAGCCTGTATCTACAGTTATTAAAACTGTATCTACAGTTATAAACCTGTATCTACAGTTATTAAACCTGTACCTACAGTTATTAGTCCTGTAGCTACAGTTATTAGAACGGTATGTACAGTTATTATACTTGTATCTACATTTATTAAGCCTGTATCTACAGTTATAAACCTGTATCTACAGTTATTAAACCTGTATCTACAGTTATTAGAACGGTATGTACAGTTATTAAACCTGTATCTGCAGTTATTAAACCTGTATCTACAGTTATTAGGCCTGTATCTACAGTTATTAAACTTGTATCTACAGCTATTAAGCCTGTATCTACAGTTATTAGACCTGTATCTACAGTTATTACAATGGTATGTACAGTTATTAAACTTGTATCTACAGTTATTAAGCCTATATCTACAGTTATTAAAACTGTATCTACAGTTATAAACCTGTATCTACAGTTATTAAGCATGTATCTACAGTTATTAGACCTGTGTCTACAGTTATTAGAACGGTATGTACAGTTATTAAACCTGTATCTACAGTTATTAAACCTGTATCTACAGTTATTAGACCTGTATCTGGTTATTAGACTTGTATCTATAGTTATTAGAACTGTATCTAGTTATTAAACCTGTATCTACAGTTATTAAACCTGTATCTACAGTTATCAGAACAGTATCTATAGTTATTAGAACTGTATCTATAGTTATTAGACCTGTATCTACAGTTATTAGACCTGTATCTATAGTTAATAGAACTGTATCTACAGTTATTAAACCTGTATCTACAGTTATTAGAATGGTATGTACAGTTATTAAACTTGTATCTACAGTTATTAAGCCTATATCTACAGTTATTAAAACTGTATCTACAGTTATAAACCTGTATCTACAGTAATTAAACATGTATCTACAGTTATTAGACCTGTATCTACAGTTATTAGAACGGTATGTACAGTTATTTAACCTGTATCTACAGTTATTAAACCTGTATCTACAGTTATTAGACCTGTATCTACAGTTATTAAGAATGTATCTACAGGTATTAAACCTGTACCTACAGTTATTAAACCTGTATCTACAGTTATTAGAACGGTATGTACAGTTATTAAACCTGTATCTACAGTTATTAAACCTGTATCTACAGTTATTAAGCCTGTATCTACAGTTATTAATCTTGTACCTACAGCTATTAAGCCTGTATCTACAGTTATTAGACCTTTATCTACAGTTATTAGAATGGTATGTACAGTTATTAAACTTGTATCTACAGTTATTAAGCCTATATCTACAGTTATTAAAACTGTATCTACAGTTATAAACCTGTATCTAGTTATTAAACCTGTATCTACAGTTATTAGACCTGTATCTACAGTTATTAGAACGGTATGTAGTTATTAAACCTGTATCTACAGTTATTAAGCCTGTATCTACAGTTATTAAACTTGTATCTACAGTTATTAAATCTGTATCTACAGTTATTAGAACGGTATCTACAGTTATTAGACCTGTATCTACAGTTATTAAACTTGTATCTGCAGCTATTAAGCCTGTATCTACAGTTATTAGAACGGTATCTACAGTTATTAGACCTGTATCTACAGTTATTAAGCCTGTATCTACAGGTATTAAACCTGTATCTAAAGTTATTAAAACTGTATCTACAGTTATAAACCTGTATCCACAGTTATTAAACCTGTATCTACAGTTATTAAGCCTGTATCTACAGTTATTAAACTTGTATCTACAGCTATTAAGCCAGTATCTACAGTTATTAGACCTGTATCTACAGTTATTAGAATGGTATGTACAGTTATTAAACTTGTATTTACATTTATTAAGCCTGTATCTACAGTTATTAGAACGGTATCTACAGTTATTAGACTTGTATCTACAGTTATTAAACTTGTATCTACAGTTATTAAGCCTGTATCTACAGTTATCAAACCTGTATCTACCGTTACTAAACATGTATTTACAGTCATTTAACTTGTATCTACAGTTATTAAACCTGTATCTACATTTATTAAGCCTGTATCTACAGTTATTAAACTTGTATCTACAGCTATTAAGCCTGTATCTACAGTTATTAGACCTGTATCTACAGTTATTAGAACGGTATGTAGTTATTAAACCTGTATCTACAGTATTTAAGCCTGTATCTACAGTTATTAAACTTGTAACTACAGCTATTTAGCCAGTATCTACAGTTATTAGACCTGTATCTACAGTTATTAGAATGGTATGTACAGTTATTAAACTTGTATTTACATTTATTAAGCCTGTATCTACAGTTATTAGAACGGTATCTACAGTTATTAGACTTGTATCTACAGTTACTAAACTTGTATCTACATTTATTAAGCCTGTATCTACAGTTATAAACCTGTATCTACAGTTATTAAACCTGTATCTACAGTTATTAGAACGGTATGTACAGTTATTAAACCTGTATCTACAGTTATTAAACCTGTATCTACAGTTATTAGGCCTGTATCTACAGTTATTAAACTTGTATCTACAGCTATTAAGCCTGTATCTACAGTTATTAGACCTGTATCTACAGTTATTACAATGGTATGTACAGTTATTAAACTTGTATCTACAGTTATTAAGCCTATATCTACAGTTATTAAAACTGTATCTACAGTTATAAACCTGTATCTACAGTTATTAAACATGTATCTACAGTTATTAGACCTGTGTCTACAGTTATTAGAACGGTATGTACAGTTATTAAACCTGTATCTACAGTTATTAAACCTGTATCTACAGTTATTAGACCTGTATCTGGTTATTAGACTTGTATCTATAGTTATTAGAACTGTATCTAGTTATTAAACCTGTATCTACAGTAATTAAACCTGTATCTACAGTTATCAGAACAGTATCTATAGTTATTAGAACTGTATCTATAGTTATTAGACCTGTATCTACAGTTATTAGACCTGTATCTATAGTTATTAGAACTGTATCTACAGTTATTAAACCTGTATCTACAGTTATTAGAATGGTATGTACAGTTATTAAACTTGTATCTACAGTTATTAAGCCTATATCTACAGTTATTAAAACTGTATCTACAGTTATGAACCTGTATCTACAGTTATTAAACATGTATCTACAGTTATTAGACCTGTATCTACAGTTATTAGAACGGTATGTACAGTTATTTAACCTGTATCTACAGTTATTAAACCTGTATCTACAGTTATTAGACCTGTATCTACAGTTATTAAGAATGTATCTACAGGTATTAAACCTGTACCTACAGTTATTAAACCTGTATCTACAGTTATTAGAACGGTATGTACAGTTATTAAACCTGTATCTACAGTTATTAAGCCTGTATCTACAGTTATTAATCTTGTACCTACAGCTATTAAGCCTGTATCTACAGTTATTAGACCTTTATCTACAGTTATTAGAATGGTATGTACAGTTATTAAACTTGTATCTACAGTTATTAAGCCTATATCTACAGTTATTAAAACTGTATCTACAGTTATAAACCTGTATCTACAGTTATTAAACCTGTATCTACATTTATTAAGCCTGTATCTACACTTATTAAACTTGTATCTGCAGCTATTAAGCCTGTAACTACAGTTATTAGAACGGTATCTACAGTTATTAGACCTGTATCTACAGTTATTAGACCTGTATCTACAGTTATTAAACCTGTATCTACAGTTATTAGACCTGTATCTACAGTTATTAAGCCTGTACCTACAGTTATTAAACCTGTATCTACAGTTATTAGAACGGTATGTACAGTTATTAAACCTGTATCTACAGTTATTAAACCCGTATCTACAGTTATTAAGCCTGTATCTGCAGTTATTAAACTTGTATCTACAGCTATTAAGCCTGTATCTACAGTTATTAGAATGGTATGTACAGTTATTAAACTTGTATCTACAGTTATTAAGCCTATATCGACAGTTATTAAAACTGTATCTACAGTTATAAACCTGTATGTACAGTTATTAAACCTGTATCTACAGTTATTAAACCTGTATCTACAGTTATTAGGCCTGTATCTACAGTTATTAAACTTGTATCTACAGCTATTAAGCCTGTATCTACAGTTATTAGACCTGTATCTACAGTTATTAGAATGGTAGGTACAGTTATTAAACTTGTATCTACAGTTATTAAGACTATATCTACAGTTATTAAAACTGTATCTACAGTTAAAGCTGTATCTACAGTTATTAGACCTGTATCTACATTTATTAGAACGGTGTGTACAGTTATTTAACCTGTATCTACAGTTATTAAACCTATATCTACAGTTATTAGACCTGTATCTACAGTTATTAAGAATGTATCTACAGGTATTAAACCTGTACCTACAGTTATTAAACCTGTATCTACAGTTATTAGAACGGTATGTACATTTATTAAACCTGTATCTACAGTTATTAAACTTGTATCTACAGCTATTAAGCCTGTATCTACAGTTATTAGACCTGTATCTACAGTTATTAGAATGGTATGTACAGTTATTAAACTTGTATTTACATTTATTAAGCCTGTATCTACAGTTATTAAAACTGTATCTACAGATATTAAGCCTGTATCTAGTTATTAAACTTGTATCTACAGCTATTACGCCTGTATCTACAGTTATTAGACCTGTATCTACAGTTATTAGAAAGGTATGTACAGTTATTAAACTTGTATCTACAGTTATTAGACCTGTATCTACAGTTATTAGAACGGTATGTACAGTTATTAAACTTGTATCTACATTTATTAAGCCTGTATCTACAGTTATAAACCTGTATCTACAGTTATTAAACTTGTATCTACAGTTATTAGACCTGTATCTACAGTTATTAAGCCTGAACCTACAGTTATTAAACCTGTATCTACAGTTATTAGACCTGTATCTACAGTTATTAGAACGGTATGTACAGTTATTAAACTTGTATCTACATTTATTAAGCCTGTATCTACAGTTATAAACCTGTATCTACAGTTATTAAACCTGTATCTACAGTTATTAGACCTGTATCTACAGTTATTAGAACGGTATGTACAGTTATAAAACCTGTATCTACAGTTATTAGGCCTGTATCTACAGTTATTAAACTTGTATCTACAGTTATTAGGCCTGTATCTACAGTTATTAAACTTGTATCTACCGCTAATAAGCCTGTATCTACAGTTATTAGACCTGTATCTACAGTTATTAGAATGGTATGTACAGTTATTAAACTTGTATCTACAGTTATTAAGCCTATATCTACAGTTATTAAAACTGTATCTACAGTTAAACCTGTATCAACAGTTATTAGACCTGTATCAACAGTTATTAAACTTGTATCTACAGCTATTAAGCCTGTATCTACAGTTATTAGACCTGTATCTACAGTTATTAGAATGGTATGTACAGTTATTAAACTTATATCTACAGTTATTAAGCCTATATATACAGTTATTAAAACTGTATCTACAGTTATAAACCTGTATCTACAGTTATTAAGCCTGTATCTACAGTCTATTAAGCCTGTATCTACAGTTATTAGACCTTTATCTACAGTTATTAGAATGGTATGTACAGTTATTAAACTTGTATCTACAGTTAAGCCTATATCTACAGTTATTAAAACTGTATCTGCAGTTATAAACCTGTATCTACAGTTATTAAACCTGTATCTACAGTTGTTAGACCTGTATCTACAGTTATTAGAACGGTATGTAGTTATTAAACCTGTATCTACAGTAATTAAGCCTGTATCTACAGTTATTAAACTTGTAACTACAGCTATTTAGCCAGTATCTACAGTTATTAGACCTGTATCTACAGTTATTAGAATGGTATGTACAGTTATTAAACTTGTATTTACATTTATTAAGCCTGTATCTACAGTTATTAGAACGGTATCTACAGTTATTAGACTTGTATCTACAGTTACTAAACTTGTATCTACAGTTATTAAGCCTGTATCTACAGTTATCAAACCTGTATCTACAGTTATTAAATCTGTATCTACCGTTACTAAACATGTATTTACAGTCATTTAACTTGTATCTACAGTTATCAAACCTGTATCTACATTTATTAAGCCTGTATCTACAGTTATTAAAACTGTATCTACAGTTATAAACCTGTATCTACAGTTATTAAACCTGTACCTACAGTTATTAGTCCTGTAGCTACAGTTATTAGAACGGTATGTACAGTTATTATACTTGTATCTACATTTATTAAGCCTGTATCTACAGTTATAAACCTGTATCTACAGTTATTAAACCTGTATCTACAGTTATTAGAACGGTATGTACAGTTATTAAACCTGTATCTGCAGTTATTAAACCTGTATCTACAGTTATTAGGCCTGTATCTACAGTTATTAAACTTGTATCTACAGCTATTAAGCCTGTATCTACAGTTATTAGACCTGTATCTACAGTTATTACAATGGTATGTACAGTTATTAAACTTGTATCTACAGTTATTAAGCCTATATCTACAGTTATTAAAACTGTATCTACAGTTATAAACCTGTATCTACAGTTATTAAGCATGTATCTACAGTTATTAGACCTGTGTCTACAGTTATTAGAACGGTATGTACAGTTATTAAACCTGTATCTACAGTTATTAAACCTGTATCTACAGTTATTAGACCTGTATCTGGTTATTAGACTTGTATCTATAGTTATTAGAACTGTATCTAGTTATTAAACCTGTATCTACAGTTATTAAACCTGTATCTACAGTTATCAGAACAGTATCTATAGTTATTAGAACTGTATCTATAGTTATTAGACCTGTATCTACAGTTATTAGACCTGTATCTATAGTTAATAGAACTGTATCTACAGTTATTAAACCTGTATCTACAGTTATTAGAATGGTATGTACAGTTATTAAACTTGTATCTACAGTTATTAAGCCTATATCTACAGTTATTAAAACTGTATCTACAGTTATAAACCTGTATCTACAGTAATTAAACATGTATCTACAGTTATTAGACCTGTATCTACAGTTATTAGAACGGTATGTACAGTTATTTAACCTGTATCTACAGTTATTAAACCTGTATCTACAGTTATTAGACCTGTATCTACAGTTATTAAGAATGTATCTACAGGTATTAAACCTGTACCTACAGTTATTAAACCTGTATCTACAGTTATTAGAACGGTATGTACAGTTATTAAACCTGTATCTACAGTTATTAAACCTGTATCTACAGTTATTAAGCCTGTATCTACAGTTATTAATCTTGTACCTACAGCTATTAAGCCTGTATCTACAGTTATTAGACCTTTATCTACAGTTATTAGAATGGTATGTACAGTTATTAAACTTGTATCTACAGTTATTAAGCCTATATCTACAGTTATTAAAACTGTATCTACAGTTATAAACCTGTATCTAGTTATTAAACCTGTATCTACAGTTATTAGACCTGTATCTACAGTTATTAGAACGGTATGTAGTTATTAAACCTGTATCTACAGTTATTAAGCCTGTATCTACAGTTATTAAACTTGTATCTACAGTTATTAAATCTGTATCTACAGTTATTAGAACGGTATCTACAGTTATTAGACCTGTATCTACAGTTATTAAACTTGTATCTGCAGCTATTAAGCCTGTATCTACAGTTATTAGAACGGTATCTACAGTTATTAGACCTGTATCTACAGTTATTAAGCCTGTATCTACAGGTATTAAACCTGTATCTAAAGTTATTAAAACTGTATCTACAGTTATAAACCTGTATCCACAGTTATTAAACCTGTATCTACAGTTATTAAGCCTGTATCTACAGTTATTAAACTTGTATCTACAGCTATTAAGCCAGTATCTACAGTTATTAGACCTGTATCTACAGTTATTAGAATGGTATGTACAGTTATTAAACTTGTATTTACATTTATTAAGCCTGTATCTACAGTTATTAGAACGGTATCTACAGTTATTAGACTTGTATCTACAGTTATTAAACTTGTATCTACAGTTATTAAGCCTGTATCTACAGTTATCAAACCTGTATCTACCGTTACTAAACATGTATTTACAGTCATTTAACTTGTATCTACAGTTATTAAACCTGTATCTACATTTATTAAGCCTGTATCTACAGTTATTAAACTTGTATCTACAGCTATTAAGCCTGTATCTACAGTTATTAGACCTGTATCTACAGTTATTAGTCCTGTATCTACAGTTATTAGAACGGTATGTACAGTTATTAAACTTGTATCTACAGTTATTAAGCCTATATCTACAGTTATTAAAACTGTATCTACAGTTATGAACCTGTATCTACAGTTATTAAACATGTATCTACAGTTATTAGACCTGTATCTACAGTTATTAGAACGGTATGTACAGTTATTTAACCTGTATCTACAGTTATTAAACCTGTATCTACAGTTATTAGACCTGTATCTACAGTTATTAAGAATGTATCTACAGGTATTAAACCTGTACCTACAGTTATTAAACCTGTATCTACAGTTATTAGAACGGTATGTACAGTTATTAAACCTGTATCTACAGTTATTAAACCTGTATCTACAGTTATTAAGCCTGTATCTACAGTTATTAATCTTGTACCTACAGCTATTAAGCCTGTATCTACAGTTATTAGACCTTTATCTACAGTTATTAGAATGGTATGTACAGTTATTAAACTTGTATCTACAGTTATTAAGCCTATATCTACAGTTATTAAAACTGTATCTACAGTTATAAACCTGTATCTACAGTTATTAAACCTGTATCTACATTTATTAAGCCTGTATCTACACTTATTAAACTTGTATCTGCAGCTATTAAGCCTGTAACTACAGTTATTAGAACGGTATCTACAGTTATTAGACCTGTATCTACAGTTATTAGACCTGTATCTACAGTTATTAAACCTGTATCTACAGTTATTAGACCTGTATCTACAGTTATTAGGGCCTGTACCTACAGTTATTAAACCTGTATCTACAGTTATTAGAACGGTATGTACAGTTATTAAACCTGTATCTACAGTTATTAAACCCGTATCTACAGTTATTAAGCCTGTATCTGCAGTTATTAAACTTGTATCTACAGCTATTAAGCCTGTATCTACAGTTATTAGAATGGTATGTACAGTTATTAAACTTGTATCTACAGTTATTAAGCCTATATCGACAGTTATTAAAACTGTATCTACAGTTATAAACCTGTATGTACAGTTATTAAACCTGTATCTACAGTTATTAAACCTGTATCTACAGTTATTAGGCCTGTATCTACAGTTATTAAACTTGTATCTACAGCTATTAAGCCTGTATCTACAGTTATTAGACCTGTATCTACAGTTATTAGAATGGTAGGTACAGTTATTAAACTTGTATCTACAGTTATTAAGACTATATCTACAGTTATTAAAACTGTATCTACAGTTAAAGCTGTATCTACAGTTATTAGACCTGTATCTACATTTATTAGAACGGTGTGTACAGTTATTTAACCTGTATCTACAGTTATTAAACCTATATCTACAGTTATTAGACCTGTATCTACAGTTATTAAGAATGTATCTACAGATATTAAACCTGTACCTACAGTTATTAAACCTGTATCTACAGTTATTAGAACGGTATGTACATTTATTAAACCTGTATCTACAGTTATTAAACTTGTATCTACAGCTATTAAGCCTGTATCTACAGTTATTAGACCTGTATCTACAGTTATTAGAACGGTATGTACAGTTATTAAACTTGTATCTACAGTTATTAAGCCTATATCTACAGTTATTAAAACTGTATCTACAGTTATGAACCTGTATCTACAGTTATTAAACATGTATCTACAGTTATTAGACCTGTATCTACAGTTATTAGAACGGTATGTACAGTTATTTAACCTGTATCTACAGTTATTAAACCTGTATCTACAGTTATTAGACCTGTATCTACAGTTATTAAGAATGTATCTACAGGTATTAAACCTGTACCTACAGTTATTAAACCTGTATCTACAGTTATTAGAACGGTATGTACAGTTATTAAACCTGTATCTACAGTTATTAAACCTGTATCTACAGTTATTAAGCCTGTATCTACAGTTATTAATCTTGTACCTACAGCTATTAAGCCTGTATCTACAGTTATTAGACCTTTATCTACAGTTATTAGAATGGTATGTACAGTTATTAAACTTGTATCTACAGTTATTAAGCCTATATCTACAGTTATTAAAACTGTATCTACAGTTATAAACCTGTATCTACAGTTATTAAACCTGTATCTACATTTATTAAGCCTGTATCTACACTTATTAAACTTGTATCTGCAGCTATTAAGCCTGTAACTACAGTTATTAGAACGGTATCTACAGTTATTAGACCTGTATCTACAGTTATTAGACCTGTATCTACAGTTATTAAACCTGTATCTACAGTTATTAGACCTGTATCTACAGTTATTAAGCCTGTACCTACAGTTATTAAACCTGTATCTACAGTTATTAGAACGGTATGTACAGTTATTAAACCTGTATCTACAGTTATTAAACCCGTATCTACAGTTATTAAGCCTGTATCTGCAGTTATTAAACTTGTATCTACAGCTATTAAGCCTGTATCTACAGTTATTAGAATGGTATGTACAGTTATTAAACTTGTATCTACAGTTATTAAGCCTATATCGACAGTTATTAAAACTGTATCTACAGTTATAAACCTGTATGTACAGTTATTAAACCTGTATCTACAGTTATTAAACCTGTATCTACAGTTATTAGGCCTGTATCTACAGTTATTAAACTTGTATCTACAGCTATTAAGCCTGTATCTACAGTTATTAGACCTGTATCTACAGTTATTAGAATGGTAGGTACAGTTATTAAACTTGTATCTACAGTTATTAAGACTATATCTACAGTTATTAAAACTGTATCTACAGTTAAAGCTGTATCTACAGTTATTAGACCTGTATCTACATTTATTAGAACGGTGTGTACAGTTATTTAACCTGTATCTACAGTTATTAAACCTATATCTACAGTTATTAGACCTGTATCTACAGTTATTAAGAATGTATCTACAGATATTAAACCTGTACCTACAGTTATTAAACCTGTATCTACAGTTATTAGAACGGTATGTACATTTATTAAACCTGTATCTACAGTTATTAAACTTGTATCTACAGCTATTAAGCCTGTATCTACAGTTATTAGACCTGTATCTACAGTTATTAGAATGGTATGTACAGTTATTAAACTTGTATTTACATTTATTAAGCCTGGATCTACAGTTATTAAAACTGTATCTACAGATATTAAGCCTGTATCTAGTTATTAAACTTGTATCTACAGCTATTACGCCTGTATCTACAGTTATTAAACCTGTATCTACAGTTATTAGAAAGGTATGTACAGTTATTAAACTTGTATCTACAGTTATTAGACCTGTATCTACAGTTATTAGAACGGTATGTACAGTTATTAAACTTGTATCTACATTTATTAAGCCTGTATCTACAGTTATAAACCTGTATCTACAGTTATTAAACTTGTATCTACAGTTATTAGACCTGTATCTACAGTTATTAAGCCTGAACCTACAGTTATTAAACCTGTATCTACAGTTATTAGACCTGTATCTACAGTTATTAGAACGGTATGTACAGTTATTAAACTTGTATCTACATTTATTAAGCCTGTATCTACAGTTATAAACCTGTATCTACAGTTATTAAACCTGTATCTACAGTTATTAGACCTGTATCTACAGTTATTAGAACGGTATGTACAGTTATAAAACCTGTATCTACAGTTATTAAGCCTGTATCTACAGTTATTAAACTTGTATCTACAGTTATTAGGCCTGTATCTACAGTTATTAAACTTGTATCTACCGCTAATAAGCCTGTATCTACAGTTATTAGACCTGTATCTACAATTATTAGAATGGTATGTACAGTTATTAAACTTGTATCTACAGTTATTAAGCCTATATCTACAGTTATTAAAACTGTATCTACAGTTAAACCTGTATCAACAGTTATTAGACCTGTATCAACAGTTATTAAACTTGTATCTACAGCTATTAAGCCTGTATCTACAGTTATTAGACCTGTATCTACAGTTATTAGAATGGTATGTACAGTTATTAAACTTATATCTACAGTTATTAAGCCTATATATACAGTTATTAAAACTGTATCTACAGTTATAAACCTGTATCTACAGTTATTAAGCCTGTATCTACAGTCTATTAAGCCTGTATCTACAGTTATTAGACCTTTATCTACAGTTATTAGAATGGTATGTACAGTTATTAAACTTGTATCTACAGTTATTAAGCCTATATCTACAGTTATTAAAACTGTATCTGCAGTTATAAACCTGTATCTACAGTTATTAAACCTGTATCTACAGTTGTTAGACCTGTATCTACAGTTATTAGAACGGTATGTAGTTATTAAACCTGTATCTACAGTAATTAAGCCTGTATCTACAGTTATTAAACTTGTAACTACAGCTATTTAGCCAGTATCTACAGTTATTAAACCTGTACCTACAGTTATTAGTCCTGTAGCTACAGTTATTAGAACGGTATGTACAGTTATTATACTTGTATCTACATTTATTAAGCCTGTATCTACAGTTATAAACCTGTATCTACAGTTATTAAACCTGTATCTACAGTTATTAGAACGGTATGTACAGTTATTAAACCTGTATCTGCAGTTATTAAACCTGTATCTACAGTTATTAGGCCTGTATCTACAGTTATTAAACTTGTATCTACAGCTATTAAGCCTGTATCTACAGTTATTAGACCTGTATCTACAGTTATTACAATGGTATGTACAGTTATTAAACTTGTATATACAGTTATTAAGCCTATATCTACAGTTATTAAAACTGTATCTACAGTTATAAACCTGTATCTGCAGTTATTAAACCTGTATCTACAGTTATTAGGCCTGTATCTACAGTTATTAGAACGGTATGTACAGTTATTAAACCTGTATCTACAGTTATTAAACCTGTATCTACAGTTATTAGACCTGTATCTGGTTATTAGACTTGTATCTATAGTTATTAGAACTGTATCTAGTTATTAAACCTGTATCTACAGTTATTAAACCTGTATCTACAGTTATCAGAACAGTATCTATAGTTATTAGAACTGTATCTATAGTTATTAGACCTGTATCTACAGTTATTAGACCTGTATCTATAGTTAATAGAACTGTATCTACAGTTATTAAACCTGTATCTACAGTTATTAGAATGGTATGTACAGTTATTAAACTTGTATCTACAGTTATTAAGCCTATATCTACAGTTATTAAAACTGTATCTACAGTTATAAACCTGTATCTACAGTAATTAAACATGTATCTACAGTTATTAGACCTGTATCTACAGTTATTAGAACGGTATGTACAGTTATTTAACCTGTATCTACAGTTATTAAACCTGTATCTACAGTTATTAGACCTGTATCTACAGTTATTAAGAATGTATCTACAGGTATTAAACCTGTACCTACAGTTATTAAACCTGTATCTACAGTTATTAGAACGGTATGTACAGTTATTAAACCTGTATCTACAGTTATTAAACCTGTATCTACAGTTATTAAGCCTGTATCTACAGTTATTAATCTTGTACCTACAGCTATTAAGCCTGTATCTACAGTTATTAGACCTTTATCTACAGTTATTAGAATGGTATGTACAGTTATTAAACTTGTATCTACAGTTATTAAGCCTATATCTACAGTTATTAAAACTGTATCTACAGTTATAAACCTGTATCTACAGTTATTAAACCTGTATCTACAGTTATTAGACCTGTATCTACAGTTATTAGAACGGTATGTAGTTATTAAACCTGTATCTACAGTTATTAAGCCTGTATCTACAGTTATTAAACTTGTATCTACAGTTATTAAATCTGTATCTACAGTTATTAGAACGGTATCTACAGTTATTAGACCTGTATCTACAGTTATTAAACTTGTATCTGCAGCTATTAAGCCTGTATCTACAGTTATTAGAACGGTATCTACAGTTATTAGACCTGTATCTACAGTTATTAAGCCTGTATCTACAGGTATTAAACCTGTATCTAAAGTTATTAAAACTGTATCTACAGTTATAAACCTGTATCCACAGTTATTAAACCTGTATCTACAGTTATTAAGCCTGTATCTACAGTTATTAAACTTGTATCTACAGCTATTAAGCCAGTATCTACAGTTATTAGACCTGTATCTACAGTTATTAGAATGGTATGTACAGTTATTAAACTTGTATTTACATTTATTAAGCCTGTATCTACAGTTATTAGAACGGTATCTACAGTTATTAGACTTGTATCTACAGTTATTAAACTTGTATCTACAGTTATTAAGCCTGTATCTACAGTTATCAAACCTGTATCTACCGTTACTAAACATGTATTTACAGTCATTTAACTTGTATCTACAGTTATTAAACCTGTATCTACATTTATTAAGCCTGTATCTACAGTTATTAAACTTGTATCTACAGCTATTAAGCCTGTATCTACAGTTATTAGACCTGTATCTACAGTTATTAGTCCTGTATCTACAGTTATTAGAACGGTATGTACAGTTATTAAACTTGTATCTACATTTATTAAGCCTGTATCTACAGTTATAAACCTGTATCTACAGTTATTAAACCTGTATCTACAGTTATTAGGCCTGTATCTACAGTTATTAAACTTGTATCTACAGCTATTAAGCCTGTATCTACAGTTATTAGACCTGTATCTACAGTTATTAGAATGGTATGTACAGTTATTAAACTTGTATCTACAGTTATTAAGCCTATATCTACAGTTATTAAAACTGTATCTACAGTTAAACCTGTATCTACAGTTATTAGACCTGTATCTACAGTTATTAGAACGGTATGTACAGTTATTTAACCTGTATCTACAGTTATTAAGAATGTATCTACAGGTATTAAACCTGTACCTACAGTTATTAAACCTGTATCTACAGTTATTAGAACGGTATGTACAGTTATTAAACCTGTATCTACAGTTATTAAGCCTGTATCTACAGTTATTAAGCCTGTATCAACAGTTATTAATCTTGTACCTACAGCTATTAAGCCTGTATCTACAGTTATTAGACCTGTATCTACACTTATTAGAAAGGTATGTACAGTTATTAAACTTCTATTTACATTTATTAAGCCTGTATCTACAGTTATTAGAACGGTATCTACAGTGATTAGACCTGTATCTACAGTTATTAAACTTGTATCTACAGTTATTAAGCCTGTATCTACAGTTATCAAACCTGTATCTACAGTTATTAAATCTGTATCTACCGTTACTAAACATGTATTTACAGTCATTTAACCTGTATTTACAGTTATTAAACCTGTATCTACATTTATTAAGCCTGTATCTACAGTTATTAAACTTGTATCTGCAGCTATTAAGCCTGTATCTACAGTTATTAGAACGGTATCTACTGTTATTAGACCTGTATCTACAGTTATTAGACCTGTATCTACAGTTATTAAGCCTGTATCTACAGGTATTAAACCTGTATCTAAAGTTATTAAAACTGTATCTACAGTTATAAACCTGTATCCACAGTTATAAACCTGTATCTACAGTTATTAAGCCTGTATCTACAGTTATTAAACTTCTATCTACAGCTATTAAGCCAGTATCTACAGTTATTAGACCTGTATCTACAGTTATTAGAATCGTATGTACAGTTATTAAACTTGTATCTATGGTTATTAAGCCTGTATCTACAGTTATTAGAACGGTATCTACAGTTATTAGACTTGTATCTACAGTTATTAAACTTGTATCTACAGTTATTAAGCCTGTATCTACAGTTATCAAACCTGTATCTACAGTTATTAAATCTGTATCTACCGTTACTAAACATGTATTTACAGTCATTTAACTTGTATCTACAGTTATTAAACCTGTATCTACATTTATTAAGCCTGTATCTACAGTTATTAAACTTGTATCTACAGCTATTAAGCCTGTATCTACAATTATTAGACCTGTATCTACAGTTATTAGTCCTGTATCTACAGTTATTAGAACGGTATGTACAGTTATTAAACTTGTATCTACATTTATTGAGCCTGTATCTACAGTTATAAACCTGTATCTACAGTTATTAAACCTGTATCTACAGTTATTAGAACGGTATGTACAGTTATTAAACCTGTATCTACAGTTATTAAACCTGTATCTACAGTTATTAGGCCTGTATCTACAGTTATTAAACTTGTATCTACAGCTATTAAGCCTGTATCTACAGTTATTAGACCTGTATCTACAGTTATTAGAATGGTATGTACGGTTATTAAACTTGTATCTACAGTTATTAAGCCTATATCTACAGTTATTAAAACTGTATCTACAGTTATAAACCTGTATCTACAGTTATTAGACCTGTATCTACAGTTATTAGAACGGTATGTACAGTTATTTAACCTGTATCTAAAGTTATTAAACCTGTATCTACAGTTATTAGACCTGTATCTACAGTTATTAAGAATGTATCTACAGGTATTAAACCTGTACCTACAGTTATTAAACCTGTATCTACAGTTATTAGAACGGAATGTACAGTTATTAAACCTGTATCTACAGTTATTAAGCCTGTATCTACAGTTATTAAGCCTGCATCTACAGTTATTAATCTTGTACCTACAGCTATTAAGCCTGTATCTACAGTTATTAGACCTGTATCTACAGTTATTAGAATGGTATGTACAGTTATTAAACTTGTATCTACAGTTATTAAGCCTATATCTACAGTTATTAAAACTGTATCTACAGTTATAAACCTGTATCTACAGTAATTAAACATGTATCTACAGTTATTAGACCTGTATCTACAGTTATTAGAACGGTATGTACAGTTATTTAACCTGTATCTACAGTTATTAAACCTGTATCTACAGTTATTAGACCTGTATCTACAGTTATTAAGAATGTATCTACAGGTATTAAACCTGTACCTACAGTTATTAAACCTGTATCTACAGTTATTAGAACGGTATGTACAGTTATTAAACCTGTATCTACAGTTATTAAACCTGTATCTACAGTTATTAAGCCTGTATCTACAGTTATTAATCTTGTACCTACAGCTATTAAGCCTGTATCTACAGTTATTAGACCTTTATCTACAGTTATTAGAATGGTATGTACAGTTATTAAACTTGTATCTACAGTTATTAAGCCTATATCTACAGTTATTAAAACTGTATCTACAGTTATAAACCTGTATCTACAGTTATTAAACCTGTATCTACAGTTATTAGACCTGTATCTACAGTTATTAGAACGGTATGTAGTTATTAAACCTGTATCTACAGTTATTAAGCCTGTATCTACAGTTATTAAACTTGTATCTACAGTTATTAAATCTGTATCTACAGTTATTAGAACGGTATCTACAGTTATTAGACCTGTATCTACAGTTATTAAACTTGTATCTGCAGCTATTAAGCCTGTATCTACAGTTATTAGAACGGTATCTACAGTTATTAGACCTGTATCTACAGTTATTAAGCCTGTATCTACAGGTATTAAACCTGTATCTAAAGTTATTAAAACTGTATCTACAGTTATAAACCTGTATCCACAGTTATTAAACCTGTATCTACAGTTATTAAGCCTGTATCTACAGTTATTAAACTTGTATCTACAGCTATTAAGCCAGTATCTACAGTTATTAGACCTGTATCTACAGTTATTAGAATGGTATGTACAGTTATTAAACTTGTATTTACATTTATTAAGCCTGTATCTACAGTTATTAGAACGGTATCTACAGTTATTAGACTTGTATCTACAGTTATTAAACTTGTATCTACAGTTATTAAGCCTGTATCTACAGTTATCAAACCTGTATCTACCGTTACTAAACATGTATTTACAGTCATTTAACTTGTATCTACAGTTATTAAACCTGTATCTACATTTATTAAGCCTGTATCTACAGTTATTAAACTTGTATCTACAGCTATTAAGCCTGTATCTACAGTTATTAGACCTGTATCTACAGTTATTAGTCCTGTATCTACAGTTATTAGAACGGTATGTACAGTTATTAAACTTGTATCTACATTTATTAAGCCTGTATCTACAGTTATAAACCTGTATCTACAGTTATTAAACCTGTATCTACAGTTATTAGGCCTGTATCTACAGTTATTAAACTTGTATCTACAGCTATTAAGCCTGTATCTACAGTTATTAGACCTGTATCTACAGTTATTAGAATGGTATGTACAGTTATTAAACTTGTATCTACAGTTATTAAGCCTATATCTACAGTTATTAAAACTGTATCTACAGTTAAACCTGTATCTACAGTTATTAGACCTGTATCTACAGTTATTAGAACGGTATGTACAGTTATTTAACCTGTATCTACAGTTATTAAGAATGTATCTTCAGGTATTAAACCTGTACCTACAGTTATTAAACCTGTATCTACAGTTATTAGAACGGTATGTACAGTTATTAAACCTGTATCTACAGTTATTAAGCCTGTATCTACAGTTATTAAGCCTGTATCAACAGTTATTAATCTTGTACCTACAGCTATTAAGCCTGTATCTACAGTTATTAGACCTGTATCTACACTTATTAGAAAGGTATGTACAGTTATTAAACTTCTATTTACATTTATTAAGCCTGTATCTACAGTTATTAGAACGGTATCTACAGTGATTAGACCTGTATCTACAGTTATTAAACTTGTATCTACAGTTATTAAGCCTGTATCTACAGTTATCAAACCTGTATCTACAGTTATTAAATCTGTATCTACCGTTACTAAACATGTATTTACAGTCATTTAACCTGTATTTACAGTTATTAAACCTGTATCTACATTTATTAAGCCTGTATCTACAGTTATTAAACTTGTATCTGCAGCTATTAAGCCTGTATCTACAGTTATTAGAACGGTATCTACTGTTATTAGACCTGTATCTACAGTTATTAGACCTGTATCTACAGTTATTAAGCCTGTATCTACAGGTATTAAACCTGTATCTAAAGTTATTAAAACTGTATCTACAGTTATAAACCTGTATCCACAGTTATAAACCTGTATCTACAGTTATTAAGCCTGTATCTACAGTTATTAAACTTCTATCTACAGCTATTAAGCCAGTATCTACAGTTATTAGACCTGTATCTACAGTTATTAGAATCGTATGTACAGTTATTAAACTTGTATCTATGGTTATTAAGCCTGTATCTACAGTTATTAGAACGGTATCTACAGTTATTAGACTTGTATCTACAGTTATTAAACTTGTATCTACAGTTATTAAGCCTGTATCTACAGTTATCAAACCTGTATCTACAGTTATTAAATCTGTATCTACCGTTACTAAACATGTATTTACAGTCATTTAACTTGTATCTACAGTTATTAAACCTGTATCTACATTTATTAAGCCTGTATCTACAGTTATTAAACTTGTATCTACAGCTATTAAGCCTGTATCTACAATTATTAGACCTGTATCTACAGTTATTAGTCCTGTATCTACAGTTATTAGAACGGTATGTACAGTTATTAAACTTGTATCTACATTTATTGAGCCTGTATCTACAGTTATAAACCTGTATCTACAGTTATTAAACCTGTATCTACAGTTATTAGAACGGTATGTACAGTTATTAAACCTGTATCTACAGTTATTAAACCTGTATCTACAGTTATTAGGCCTGTATCTACAGTTATTAAACTTGTATCTACAGCTATTAAGCCTGTATCTACAGTTATTAGACCTGTATCTACAGTTATTAGAATGGTATGTACGGTTATTAAACTTGTATCTACAGTTATTAAGCCTATATCTACAGTTATTAAAACTGTATCTACAGTTATAAACCTGTATCTACAGTTATTAGACCTGTATCTACAGTTATTAGAACGGTATGTACAGTTATTTAACCTGTATCTAAAGTTATTAAACCTGTATCTACAGTTATTAGACCTGTATCTACAGTTATTAAGAATGTATCTACAGGTATTAAACCTGTACCTACAGTTATTAAACCTGTATCTACAGTTATTAGAACGGAATGTACAGTTATTAAACCTGTATCTACAGTTATTAAGCCTGTATCTACAGTTATTAAGCCTGCATCTACAGTTATTAATCTTGTACCTACAGCTATTAAGCCTGTATCTACAGTTATTAGACCTGTATCTACAGTTATTAGAATGGTAGGTACAGTTATTAAACTTGTATCTAAAGTTATTAAGCCTATATCTACAGTTATTAAACCTGTATCTACAGTTATTAAAACTGTATCTACAGTTATAAACCTATATCCACAGTTATTAAACCTGTATCTACAGTTATTAAGCATGTATCTACAGTTATTAAACTTGTATCTACAGCTATTAAGCCAGTATCTACAGTTGTTAGACCTGTATCTACAGTTATTAGAATGGTATGTACAGTTATTAAACTTGTATTTACATTTATTAAGCCTGTATCTACAGTTATTAGAACGGTATCTACAGTTATTAGACCTGTATCTACAGTTATTAAACTTGTATCTACAGTTATTAAGCCTGTATCTACAGTTATCAAACCTGTATCTACAGTTATTAAATCTGTATCTACCGTTACTAAACATGTATTTACAGTCATTTAACCTGTATCTACAGTTATTAAACCTGTATCTACATTTATTAAGCCTGTATCTACAGTTATCAAACTTGTATCTGCAGCTATTAAGCCTGTATCTACAGTTATTAGAACGGTATCTACAGTTATTAGACCTGTATCTACAGTTATTAGACCTGTATCTACAGTTATTAAGCCTGTATCTACAGTTATCAAACCTGTATCTACAGTTATTAAATCTGTATCTACCGTTACTAAACATGTATTTACAGTCATTTAACTTGTATCTACAGTTATCAAACCTGTATCTACATTTATTAAGCCTGTATCTACAGTTATTAGACCTGTATCTACAGTTATTAGAATGGTATGTACAGTTATTAAACTTGTATCTACAGTTATTAAGCCTGTATCTACAGTTATTAAAACTGTATCTACAGTTATAAACCTGTATCTACAGTTATTAAACCTATACCTACAGTTATTAGTCCTGTATCTACAGTTATTAGAACGGTATGTACAGTTATTATACTTGTATCTACATTTATTAAGCCTGTATCTACAGTTATAAACCTGTATCTACAGTTATTAAACCTATATCTACAGTTATTAGAACGGTATGTACAGTTATTAAAACCTGTATCTACATTTATTAAACCTGTATCTACAGTTATTAGGCCTGTATCTACAGTTATTAAACTTGTATCTACAGCTATTAAGCCTGTATCTACAGTTATTAGACCTGTATCTACAGTTATTACAATGGTATGTACAGTTATTATACTTGTATCTACATTTATTAAGCCTGTATCTACAGTTATAAACCTGTATCTACAGTTATTAAACCTATATCTACAGTTATTAGAACGGTATGTACAGTTATTAAACCTGTATCTACAGTTATTAAACCTGTATCTACAGTTATTAGGCCTGTATCTACAGTTATTAAACTTGTATCTACAGCTATTAAGCCTGTATCTACAGTTATTAGACCTGTATCTACAGTTATTACAATGGTATGTACAGTTATTAAACTTGTATCTACAGTTATTAAGCCTATATCTACAGTTATTAAAACTGTATCTACAGTTATAAACCTGTATCTACAGTTATTAAACATGTATCTACAGTTATTAGACCTGTATCTACAGTTATTAGAACGGTATGTACAGTTATTAAACCTGTATCTACAGTTATTAAACCTGTATCTACAGTTATTAAACCTGTATCTACAGTTATTAGACCTGTATCTAGTTATTAGACTTGTATCTATAGTTATTAGAACTGTATCTAGTTATTAAACCTGTATCTACAGTTATTAAACCTGTATCTACAGTTATCAGAACAGTATCTATAGTTATTAGAACTGTATCTATAGTTATTAGACCTGTATCTACAGTTATTAGACCTGTATCTATAGTTATTAGAACTGTATCTACAGTTATTAAACCTGTATCTACAGTTATTAGACCTGTATCTATAGTTATTAGAACTGTATCTACAGTTATTAGACCTGTATCTAGTTATTAGACTTGTATCTATAGTTATTAGAACTGTATCTAGTTATTAAACCTGTTTCTACAGTTATTAAACCTGTATCTACAGTTAGTAGAACAGTATCTATAGTTATTAGAACGGTATCTATAGTTATTAGACCTGTATCTACAGTTATTAGACCTGTATCTATAGTTATTAGAACTGTATCTACAGTTATTAAACCTGTATCTACAGTTATTAGACCTGTATCTATAGTTATTAAACCTGTATCTACAGTTATTAAACTTGTATCTGCAGTTATTAAACCTGTATCTACAGTTATTAGAACTGTATCTACAGTTATTAAACCTGTATCTATAGTTATTAGACCTGTATCTACAGTTATTAGACCTGTATCTACAGTAAGCAGCTGTGTGAGATGGTTTCACAACGTTCATTTTAACCTCAAATTGAACCGCAACATTTTCAAACCAACAATCTAATGATCACAGTTTTTTCTGCAGACAGTACTGTAGTATCATGACCACCCCTCTCTGGTCTTGGAAGAACCTCAGATTTACTTCTTTAGCCTTGTGATTTGTCTTCATCCAGCACATTTTGTGCCTCCAGCTCCAGATACATCAGATAAAACAGAGGATAACATGGAAATACTCTTGGTAATGTTAATTTTATGTGATTGTTTACAGCATTCTTACAGCAAATAGCTCATTTCCCACCCTGGCACTGTACAAATAACAAGACATGTTCTGGATACCTTTGTCGGTCCGGCTGCCAGGTCCAGGTCCCAGGTGAAGACAGCATCCAGGATTAAAGCCACACCGTGTTACTTCTTCTTTTAAATGTTCTCCAGAATCTTTACTTGTTGATGGCACACACCCCTTCTCGCCTTCTTTCTGTGCCATTAATAAGTTATTGCCCCCTCCCCCTCTGTGTCATGTGCTTCTCTGTTCAAATGCTCCTTCACAATACAACTTCACCTCTCCCTTTCTCCCTCACTCGGGTGAAATCCTCCCCTTCCTCCCGCCTCACTCTTCATCCTCGTAAAGCTCTGTCTCGTCTGTCACCGGGACAGCCCTGCATTCAGATCCAGGCTGGTCGGTGCCGTCCCCATAGGGGGGGGGGTGTGCAGGTCACATCCAGTCCCCAGGAGCTGACTCATATGAGGCGGCCCACTGAGAGCACTCGGCTCACAATGCCCCGATTGTGCTGCAGCCCTCTCGTCGAACATCACTGCCTCCGCTGCCTCTGACACAAGACTCTCTTCTGATTAGACTACTATCTCCGCTTGTGTACAAGGCCGGCCTTTGTGTGGGCTTTTGTCTGCACAACAAAGATGCTACAAGTATCAAGAAGACACTGGATGGACCTCACGGCTGACCTTAACGTCTCACGACTGGACGGTAACTCCTTAATGATAAGTCTTCATACTCCACAAGTTTTCCCCCTTTTTCCACTCCACTTGTTCTCTCCCCGCCCCCGCCCCCCCCCCCGCTGCCCCTCAATCATTTGAAATGCAGACGCCAGCCAAGATGCCCCTATTGAGCGGCTGCCAGGAGGAAGGGTAGATAGGGAGAATGGAAAAGGCCAGTGAGAAAGGATTCTGTGTAGGGCATGCTTTTTTTTTGTTTCTACTTCTGAAGAGTTTTCTTTCACTGTGACACAGCTCAAATGAAAATGGTTGTAAACACCTACTGTTACCCGAGTAACATCGCCAAATGTCTTTCCCTTCCCCTTCCATCATCCTTAAGAGTCTCACGGTACTGCTGAATGTACACATCAGTGCTGTGTGTTCAGGGAAATCTGTCCTGCAAGCAGAAGGGTGACAGGTCCAGTAGTCATTAAACATATCCTTCAATAGAAATTACAGTGGCCCAGTGGTTAGCACTGCCGCCTCACAGCAAGAAGGTCCTGGGTTCGAACCCCGGGGTAGTCCAACCTTCGGGGGGGGGGGTCATCCCAGGTCTTTCTCTGTGTGGAGTTTGCATGTTCTCCCTGTGTCTGCAGTGGGTGCTGCGGTTTCCCCCACCATCAAAAAGACATGCATGTTAGGCGTAGGTGGAAATCCCATCCTGGGAAAAATATGGCACATCCTCCCCAATATTTCACCCCTGATGCACCACTTTTGGTGTCCCCCTCAGGAATCGCGCTTGAGAAAAATCGATGTAACTGTCCCCTGCAAAGTTGATATCAGATTTTCGCCCCTGATGTTAGGGTTAATACTCCTGTCTGTGCACCTGAGCAAGGCATGGCAAGAAGATCCGGAGCTGCCCACTGCTCCTAGCTACACAGCTAGGATAGGTTAAATGCAGAGAGAGAATTTCCCTACAGATACCAATAAAGTATCTCAAAATCAAAAATTGAAAAAAAAAGAAATTGTCCTGTTCAAGTGTTTGTGATATAACTGGTGAACTCCTACCTGCTCACGCAATGCATCTTGACCCGCATTACAGTTGTGTACATCTACACTCGCACAAATGCCTCGTCTCAGACATGCCACAACGGTGTATGTAAAACTTACCAGGGGCCTGCAGTGGCGTGACAGACATATAGAGGGCATCTCGGCGACTCCCCAGTTAAGCCTGGCATGAAGACAGCTCCTCGGATACAAGATCGACCTCTCCTTCCAGTAAGGTGACAGGCTTGCAGCCAAACTGACGGGGGGGAGAAAAAAAGAGACGAAGTGGAAGGCAGGTGGGGGAAACCGAGCAGGCATCGCGGAGCAGAAGATGTCAACAACAGTCAGACTTAAGAGGGTTGTCCTTTCACCATCGGCATAAATACCACCATTCACCTAACTGTTATGCATGATATGGTTATTTCCGTTATTGTGTAACTGTAATGTGATAATATGTGGAGTGTCTGTTGTTGTCCATGTATGTGTTGTGCTGCGGAGTTTGTGTACCGAAAATAAACTCCACCAGCCTTGGTCGTGTGGCTAATAAAACAATCTAATCTAATCTAATAACGATCTGATGCTTCCTCATTCTTCCAACTTCCACAGAATTCTAGAACATTGTGCCCCTCTGGCTGAACTGCATTCCAAATATAAACCTCAACAATAATATTGTCAAAGTATATATGACGTACTTTTTTTTCTTGTTTAATGTGGTTTTTGATGGCTGTGAAATCACCAAATAACACCATTGCCTTTCATTAGAGCTCCCAAGCCATTGTGGATTTCATCGGGGTCACCACGAAAAGCAGTTATGACGTATCAGAAACTGTCATTTCATTTCATGCACTTGCACACATGAAATGAAATGAAACATCGTCTCCCTCAGCCCACAGCAGTGCAACACAAAGACAAAAACACACATCCAAAAACCACAAGAACTACAAGAACACATGTATGTCCGGGCGGGGCCGCTGCGAACATGAATTTGCTCCGCCATCTTCCCACACCGGAAGCGGAATAGTACATAGTAGTATAGATACTATATTAGTATGACCTGAAAAGAAGAACACAAACACAACACAGAGAAACATTTGTGGTAAAAATATGTCATTTAATACATGTAAAACATAGAAATACATATATTTAAATTATGTACCATTTCATTAATTCATCCATCCATCCATTATCCAAACTGCTTATCCTGCTCTCAGGGTCGTGGGGAAGCTGGAGCCTATCCCAGCAGTCATTGGGCGGCAGGCGGGGAGACACCCTGGACAGGCCACCAGGCCGTCACAGGGGCGACACACACTGGGATTACATTTATTATTTCATTTCAAGTATTATGATGTATAATGAGATGACTGATAGCAGAACTGAGAGTGAATTCACGCAAATAAACTGGGTGCTGAGGTACCAGAACGTTGAGATCGTATGTATTGAGGTCACCTTTAGATCAATTAAAAATACTAACTTTTGGGCAATATGTGTGAAAATAGCAGTTAGTCACTGAGGGCATGCTTTACCCAAAACGATTTAGAGGCAAACGTATAAGCTACAAAGTGACATCAGCATAATAGGTGACCAATGGTGAGAAGGGAAACATATAACAGCATGTATCCCATCATTAATGCTTCTCCTGTGCAGTTAGATCCCAGTCCAGTTCAACTACATCATATAACAACTTGTAAACATTTTAAAAAGTAAATCAACATAATCACAAAAACTGTGCAGTGAAAGTGAAAAGAACATATTATTTATAAGCAATTGCACCGATTTGTAGAAATGGAAGACAAACTGAGATGACTTGCACAAACTTGTACACTTCAAAATGGTTGACAACTTTCAGGGCTGTTTTTGATGTATTAGTGGGAGATGAACTGTCAATCA
Organism: Lampris incognitus; assembly: GCF_029633865.1. NCBI lineage: Eukaryota > Metazoa > Chordata > Actinopteri > Lampriformes > Lampridae > Lampris > Lampris incognitus. The sequence continues at coordinate 46,966,742 of NC_079218.1, forward strand.
ACCATCCATCCATTATCTGAACCGCTTATCCTGCTCCCAGGGTCGCGGGGATGCTGGAGTCTATCCCAGCAGTCATTGGGTGGCAGGCAGGGAGACACCCTGGACAGGCTGCCAGGCCATCACAGGACACACACACACACACACACACACACACACACACACACACACACACACACACACATTCATACCTAGGGGCAATTTAGTACGGCTGATTCACCTGACCTACATGTCTTTGGACTGTGGGAGGAAACCGGAGCCCCCGGAGGAAACCCACCGCAGACACGGGGAGAACATGCAAACTCCACACAGAGGACGACCCAGGATGACCCACCAAGGTTGGACAACCCCGGGGCTCGAACCCAGGACCTTCTTGCTGTGAGGCCACCGCGCTAACCACTGCGCCACCGTGCCGCCGAACTGTCAATCAATGAAAAGAAAATGTGGCATGATGCCTTGAGCCAAAAAAAAAAAAACACAGCAAAACTACAAGTTAACAAACAAAAGAGTGTGACTTGGGAAGCCACATATAACCCATGTACTCATGTCACTCACAGTACTCAATTTCACATTTAGCCAGTATCTTAGAAAACACTGACAGAAGCATAATAAATGATACTGGCTGCAAAGCATGCATGCAAGCATCCACTGCAGCTCAACACTTCAGCTCAGCTACACAACTGCAAAAGCGCACAAATGTAAGAACAGTGGCATCCCTTTGTGGACTCTACATTTGTATAGGTTTGTAAAAAATGAACAATAAATATCAATGCAAATGTTGTATAGATTTTTTAAATTCATTACTAAACACCAGTTCAGCTACACAAACAGTTGCTTACCTTTTGTATAGATTTGTAAAAATGAACAATGAAACTTGAATTAAAACATATCTACAAAATAACTATAAATAGCTGTTAATAATAAGGATGTGACATTAGGTGTGTGCAGCTGACAGGGAAGGCGTTTCAGCGATGCTTGTCTGATACAGGACAGCATTCTGTAAAAAAGTCTAAATATAGAGAATAAAATCCAATTGAAAATCATATTTATATCTTACCTTGTCCAACACTACATGGAAAACATGTTGACAGATTACTTTAACACTGCCACGAGCATGAAAGCGCAAAATCGATGGCTTACCTTCACTTGATGATGAAGTCCATTCGCCGGTCTTTCTCCACGAGCCTCTCCGTGACGTGATGGGACGTGGCGTGACCGCTCGCACTCCCGCCATAAACAGCACCTTTCCATTGAGTCCATTGAGTTCACCTTAAGCTATGCAATATGCATGCGCAAACTCCGAACTTCACAACGAACAAAAAAAGCGGAGCCTACCCTTCCAACTGGAAAAGTAGGCGAGCTTGGCGCTGGATGGCGTTTCGCTCTTAGTTTGACATAAAAAGAACATAAAATTATCATTAAAAATACATTATAACACAGCATGCTTGTAACTAGAGTGAGATTCTGATATGTTGTATGATAAATTTGAGGAAATTATCACTGCCTACCCTGACCGCACGCCATTGCCCTCCAACACACTCTTTTTTTTTTTTTTTTTTTTATTTTCCCCTTTTTTCTCCCAATTTAGTGGCCAATTGATCCCTATTTTAATTCAAACACCCACCCTCGTATTGCATGCGTTCGCCAACTGCATCTCTCCGGCCGGCAGTCTCGAAGGAAAGCGCCTCCCCACTTTCGTGACAAGGCGAATCCAAGCCGAACCACTGTTTTTCCGACACACACAGAGACGCATTCACATGGCGAACACAAGCCGACTCCGCCCCCCTCCCGAAGACAGCGTTGCCAATGATTGCTGTTTCATCGAGTCCGGCCATAGTCGGATCTGACGAGACCGGGGCGCGAACCCCAGTCCCCAGTGGGCAACTGCATCGACACCAAGCCGACGCTTAGACCGCTACGCCACCGCGGACCCCTCCTCCAACACACTCTTGGCCAGAATTACCCCTACCCCATTTCTCCTCCTATTCGCACCATGGTAGAAGAGATTGAACCCTCCTCCGATGCTCCTGGCCTTACTCCCCTCTACCTGGTCTCCTGCACACACAATAGATCTACCTTTCTTCTCTCCATCACATCAGCCAGCTCTCTCGCTTTACCAGGCATAGTGCCAACATTCAAAAGTTTCAACTCTCACCTCCACACTCTTACCCAGTGGTGCCCAACCCTGCCCCTGGAGAGCTACCATCCTGCCGTTTCTCACTCCAACCCTAATTTAACACACCTGATTCTGCTAGTTACCTACTGACCAAGACCTCCATTAATTGAATCAGACTGTTAAATCAGGGTTGGAGTAAAAACCGGCAGGAGGGTAGCTGTCCAGGAGCAGGGTTGGGCACCACTGCTCTTACCCTTCCTTCTCTCCCGCTGTCTCTGCACATGCCTTCCCCCTCTCCTTCGTCTTCGCCCAACAGTAGCATAGTTTTCACCGGCACCCTACTGGCCAACAGTACCACTGACGGTCATTGGTAACCCGAGCCTTGACCGATCCTATATGGAAATCTGATTTATGATCCGCATATTTGATTTGGCAAAGATTTTACACCGGATACCCTTCCTGATGCAACCCTTCCCATTTATCCGGGCTTAGGACCGGCACTAAGAATTCACTGGCTTGTGCATCCTCAGTGGCTGGGTTAAAAGAAAGACAGAATAAGAAAGATACTTTGTAATTTGTGATATTGGGCTATACAAATAAATTTGACTTTACCTTTATTACATAGACAAAAAAAGAAATGCTTTAAGATTTAAGATCTTTGCGTGCTGTCTAACCTCCAAAAATCAAAACCTTGACACGTCAAAGCAAGTTCCCATTTGCCTTGTTCCAGCTGAACAATAAAAGACCAGGTCAACACAATGACCATGACTGCACAATCAAAAAAAGACATATTTCAAAAAGGAAAAAAAGACAAACTATAGTCTGTTTATTCATCAGGTATCTGATGTTTTGGTATTCACTTTCTCAGGTTTACATCTGTTCCCAATGCGTTTAAAAAAGGACATGAACCCAGAGTTCTGTTTGTCTATCTGCTTCCTTGTCTTTTTCCCAATCCCTGACCAAATATTGTCTCCCTCTGCTGTCGCCGACTCAGTCCCAGACCCTGAGTATGACCTCGTCCTTTGGACTTTGGTTCTCTGAAACAAGTCCCACAACCTGAGGTCACGCGCCGCAGAACTCCTGGTTTCATCCAGGGAGTTAGATCTGAGGACTGGCCTTTGGGACAGAGCCCTTTGGGAGGGACAATCAGGAAGTGATGAAGATGCCGTGTAGGAAGATTGAGATGTGTGATCCCCTCCTCCTCCTTCATTATCCTCTACTAGGTCCATAAGGGGACAAGTCATGGTAGGGAAAGTTGGCTTGGTTGCGGGGGGAGTGGAGTGAGATGGGGAGGAGGGCAGCTGCCAGGCTTCACCATCTAGATCATCTCCACTGGATATGGAGAAGTTCTGATTGCGATGGCGGGGCCGTCGGTTGTGCAAAGGCATGTTCCCACGGGGGCAGGTGAACGGACTGAGTATAGTCCAGGGGGAGCCTGGATTCCCATCGCTACCCAAGAAGACAAAGTCCCTGGTTCTGGGGCGAGGAGTGCGTGGGGTAACAGGGGTTGCTTGTTCTCTCTCTTTGAAACGAGGCTTATGGGAGGCTTGGTCCCCACAGAGGCTTCCTTGGCCACTCTGTAAGTGTAGCACTTTCCGCGTTACCACACGGATCTTCCTGGCCTCCTTGTAATCCAGCTCCTCTGCTTCCTGCAGTTTTGCTTGTTTCTCCTCTGGGCTTCTTTCTTGTCCGCTCTGTGAGCCTAGATCTGATTCTTCTACCGATGATTCTGTTCGGGAGCTGAGCTCAGTGGGGGATCCTTCAACTGGGGACAGCATGCTTTTCCTGCACCTTGTGAGGCCCTCTGGAACAGAGGACAGAAAGCTGTGGAGGACCGACTCCAAGCTGGAGGTCTCCGGGTCAGGCCGCGTTTCCTGATTGGAGGATATGGAACAGCGCTTGGACAAGCTGTGAAAGTTCTCGCTCCGCTTGCGTCTCAGCTCTACTGCCTCTCGTTCTCTGTTTTCCTGCAGCAAGGGAAAGAGGGGAGATTTTAAGTCCACTTCTTAGAAAAAAAGAGGTTGTGCATGTTTTTAGCCTTGCCATGCTGCTGTAGTTTGGTATGTGCACAATACATGTTTAACTTTCAGCTATCCTTTGTGGTCTGTTCATGTCCTTTTTACCTTTACAGCTATGTCAAACTTCTTGCAAAAGGAGTGAAAGATGGTGCAGCACTCCTCCAGTTTGAATAAAGCTGGATCTTCGCAGAAGTACTCAGCCACAGCATGGCTAATAGCATTGAGCTCCTGGAGAGAGGACTCCACATTGGCCAACTTGACTTCAGCCGTCTGGAGTTTCATATCATTTGGTATGTAACATTTTGGAAAAGTAAGACATAGAAGAGTAAAAGGTGCATAAAGTAATCTCAAGTTCAGCCAGCACTTTTACTGTACGTTCATCACCTGGCCTAGACTGGGAACCAGACGAATCTGCGAACTCATGTTTTACATTTGCTGTAGCATATACGTCTGGCTACCCTCCCGTTCAGATTTCCAGCCGACCTGGCCCAGGTCGGGCCAATCACAACTGTTTACCTAATATGGGGCGGGTTTGATATGATGACATACAGCCTTATTATTTTCCCCACCTGCCTCCGTTGGTTAGGTTGGTTAAGCTTAGGGTTAGGATGGGGTTAGCTAATCAGAGGCAGAGTAGAGACAGGACTTCCCTGAATGTGAGTTGAAAAAAAAATAACACTGACATACAGAGGAGTGCCGTCTGCTGCTGCTGATGTGGAAGGGTCTGTTGAATCTACTATTGCGACAGTATTAAATGAACTGGATGGTATATTTTCTCCAAAAGAATAAACAACTGCACTGAAAGCTTTTGTTGATAAGAAATGTGTTTGTCGTACATCTGACGGGATTTGGTAAAAGTTTAAGCGCTAAGTCATTGCTCTGATAGGTTGTAGGTCTATCCAATTGCATCCAGAGGCATTTTGGTCTGTGCCCCTTGGAAATGGAAAATGAACCGAGAGGAGCCAGATGAATTAGCATTTGGGAATTCGTCTGGTTCCCAGGCTACACCTGGCTATAAACAAGGCTCAGTGTTTTCGATTTTTACCAATTTTCACTGAAAAATACCCAGATTTTTTAAAGGAGCAGATTGGTTTCAACTGATTTTCACCCGGATTTTATGTTTTCACGGATCCAAAAGTTGTTCCTGTTCGTGTGAGGTTATGTAACAGTGGCAAGATTTGGCATGCTGGATGGCTTTGAAAAATAAAAACTGAAAACGCTGAGCCTTGGCTATAAATCACTTCAAAACACATTGAAAAACTGTGTAAGGAGATCAGACTAAACCACATATGAAACTTCTCCAGACTTGAAAAGGTGAAGACCTCACCATGAGAAAGGTTTCCATCTGTTGGAGAAGGCCAGGCTGTTTGCTAGCATACATTTTCACATCCTTGATCTTTTGCACTTCTCTTTGGAAGTCAACATTTACTTCCTCCTTACAAACTCTGTGTGGCAATCAACAACATCAATGCAGTCAAACAGATGAATATATTGCCCAAAAACACAATGCAAAATTGTACATTGTACTAATGAATCCATTAAATATAATAAATTCTGAATACAGAATACATAAGGAAAAAAAACACAAGTAAATGGGCAATGCTTTGGAAGTGTAATAATATTAGCCACCTTGATGCCATCCCAACATGACTGAGCTGATTGGAAAATGTTAACAGCTCTGCATCAATGTCCTCTGCTTGCTGTAGTTGGAAGACAAAAGGGAAACCAGATACAAGGAAACAGAATTAGAGAGATGGAGGGACGCAGACCATTATTATCATCAACACAAAAATGGGCGGATATCCGGGAGGGATTTCATGATCACACAAATGGGGACAGTGAGCGTCTGTCCTTGCCTGTTCTCTTTCTCACCTTGGCGACATAGTGCATGAGGTTCATGCCTGGCTTGTTGGCCTTGGTGTCCGCAAGCTTGAGCAGCGAGGTCATCCTGAAGCCAATGGCATCGCCACTGTACCCACCCTGCACATTTGAGATTTCACCGTTGTTTTGTCAGTTAAAGAAAGGCAGTCATAACACTGTTGTTGCAAAACCTGCACAATAAAAACCATCGAGATTAAATAAACAACATTCTGTAGAGAATACCAACAGCATTCATGTAGTTCCCCGCTTTTAATACCAGCCGAATGACGGAGTGCAGGTCATCACAGTGCAACAGCTCTGGGAGACAGAGAGAGAGACAGAGAGAGAGAGAGAGAGAGAGAGAGAGAGAGAGAGAGAGAGAGAGAGAGAGAGAGAGAGAGAGAGAGAGAGAGAGAGAGAGAGAGAGAGAGAGAGAGAGAGAGAGAGAGATTTGAGAATACTTTAGTAAAAAAATTTGCAAAAATATTACAAAACAACAATAATAAACAGGATAAAAACTAACACAGTCAGTAACATAAAAGTCACAGAATCTAAATCATCTCAGTTCACTCCCAAAGATCAGCTCACCATCCACAACACAGCAAAGCACATTTTTATAACACCACACATCCATTATCCAAACTGCTTATCCTGCTATCAGGGTCGTGGGGATGTTGAGGCCTATCCCAGCAGTCATTGGGCGGCAGGCAGGGAGACACCCTGGACAGGCCGCCGGGCCATCACGGGGCAAACATACACACCCACATACACACGTTCACCCCTAGGAACAATTTAGTATGGCTGATTCACCTGACCTACAGGTCTTTGGACTGTGGGAGGAAACCGGAGCACCCGGAGGAAACCCACGCAGACATAGGGAGAACATGCAAACTCCACACAGAGGACAACCCCCAAGGCTCGAACCCAGGACCTTCCTGCTGTTAGGTGACCGCGCTAACCACTGTGCCACCATGCCGCCAGATTTTTCATCATTTTGTAATAATAAAAATCTACCCTTATAATCATAAAAATCTACTTTTAAACGAGTTTTTGACATTTTTACAAACACAAAAACAGCATCACCATCCCCAGTTTTTCCCCCCATTCTGTTTCTTCTGCTCAGATACACGGCCGTCTTTGCCCTCCCCAGAATGAAATTAAAATGCTGGCAATTGACTTTGTTTTTCCCCTTATTTTCTCCCTAGTTGTATCCGGCCAATTACCCCACTCTTCCAAGCCGTCCCGATTGCTGCTCCACCCCCTCTGCTGATCCGGGGAGGGCTGCAGACTACCACATGCCCCCTCCCATACATGTGGAGTCGCCAGCCGCTTCTTTTCACCTGACAGTGAGGAGTTTTGCCAGGGGGACATAACACGTGGGAGGATCACGCTATTCCCCCCAGTTCCCCTCCGCCCTGAACAGGCGCACCGATGGACCACAGGAGGCGCTAGAGCAGCGACCAGGACACACACCCACATCCGGCTTCCCACCCGCAGACACGGCCAGTTGTGTCTGTAGGGATGCCCGACCAAGCCGGAGGTAACACGGGGATTCAACCCGGCGATCCCCGTGTTGGCAGGCAATGGAATAGACAGCTACGCTACCCGGACACCTGTCTTTGTTTTTCTGAGAGTACCTGTAGCCCAGAATGAACATGGGTTTAGAACAGACTTCCCCAAACGATCCCAAAACATTTTCCAGCATCGTAAAAAGTGGCAGCAGTTGACAACATTCCATGAAACAATGAAAAACAGTTTTATGATTATTGCCAAATGGGCAACCATGGTTAATATCAGAAGTAAAAATATTAACAGCCACGATACCATGTAAAACCCTCCACTGCCGGTCTGCAGCTCTTTTGATCAATGGTGATTCATACAGCGCTCTCCACTCCCAACACTGTCGCTCACACCTAAGTCAGCTCTCCATGGAGTGTCAGTTTTACCAGTTAATTTGTCCCTGTGCAAAACTTTAACAAACAACATCCAGAGGAATGCCCACTTTTTCTAAAAAAGCTCCTGTACAGTCCTTAAACTCTGGGGAAATGTCCACTGAAGGGAAAACATTCTCATCAGGTCTAACAGAGCAATTATAATACTGATGCAAGTGTTTGCTCACCACTTGTGAGAGCTTCTTTCCATTTATCAAGCAGCAGAGTGATAACGCGAGTCGATCTCAGCGGGAGGCAAGAGGAGGTGCACTGGGGGCGTCCAGGTAGTGTAGCGGTCTATTCCGTTGTATATCAACACAGGGATTGCCGGTTCGAATCCCTGTGTTACCTCCGGCTTGGTCGGAAGTCCCTACAGACACAATTGGCCGTGTCTGCGGGTGGGAAGCCGGATGTGGGTATGTGTCCTGGTCGCTGCAATACCGCCGCCTCTGGTCGGTCGGGGCACCTGTTGAGGGGGGAGGGGGAACCGGGGGGAATAGCATGATCCTCCCACACACTACATCCCCCTGGAGAAACTCCTCACTGTCAGGTGAAACGAAGCGGCTGGTGACTCCACATGTATCGGAGGAGGCATGTGGTTAGTCTGCAGCCCTCCCCGGCTCAGCAGAGGGGGCGGAGCAGCGACTGGGACGGCTCGGAAAATAGGGTCATTGGCTAAGTACAATTGGGGTAAAAAAGGTGCATTGTCCATGTTTGGACATGCAAGCTGAACTACATGTCCCAGAGTCACCACGTTAGACACAGAACAGCCTGAGCAGAGTTGGCCCCACTTGACACACTGCACTGAAACGGGTGCCATGTATGATTGGTTCCTGGAGCAGCCAGAACAAATAGCTGTGTTGTCTTAGTCTCTCTTTTTTTTAACAAGTTCCACCCCTTGAACAGTAAACGATAGAATTCAGGTAGTTCTTTGACGTTAAGCTGCTTTATGTCCGTCAGAAACAAAGATCTATTCAGTCCCAGTCCACCTAGCGGATTCAAAATGGTGCAAGCCAGTGACCTCCACTAAATCAGTAGGATCACACAGACACCTTTGCAGGAACTGGAAATGGAAGGTACCCCCCCCCCCCGCTGCTCAGGTGGATCAGGCCCTGTTCTCCTTCAACCCTCGGCAGATACAGTATACTCTGAGGCACCTAGTGCAGTTTGTCCCAAAAGAAGTTAAGAAGAGCCTGGATCTTTGACAGCAGGTCTGGTGGGGGGGGTGGGGGTGTCAACAACTGACAGATACCTAAACTGACAGATACATAATATTGACGATATCATATTATTAGTGATCAGGACTCAACCTCTGTAGGACATCTTGATTAAAATCCACTTTCGTAGACTACAAGCTATTTACCTTAATCATTTGCAAAAGATTTGAGACTTTCGTACCAGACCTGATCAGAGAAGATCAAACTGGATTTATTAGAGGGCACCAAACGCAGGACAATATTAGAAGAACCCTCCATATTGTAGACAATGCTCAAAAAAAAAAGAAGGTACAAATACAGCTTTGGTTGGTTTGGATGCAGAAAAAGCATTGATACTGTTAGTTGGGTGTTTTTATATGAAGTATTGAACAGATTTGGTTTGATGTTCAAACCAACATCGGGACACAAAGAGCCATGGACATCTATAGCTCTGACGACGACTCCTAGAGGATAAATTCTGAGTCTCATCACCAGCCAGTCAGACTAGCTTCGTCTAGTCAGAAAGGCACGAACTGAGGAAGCCTCTTGGATGAGAGGTGAAACGTCTTCACGGATATATACCAAGTCCAGTTGCACTTGATTCAACTCCTTTGAATACTTTCTGAGGCAGTAAGGTAAGAACTGCCCACCTGCAGCTTAATGGCAGATGCCCTCTGGCGAGACTATTGTTTAACACCGCCAGCAGATCCCCCCAACCACCGGCCAGAACGACTTGTAAAACTCAACAGGTAATGTCAATTCCAGGAGCTTTCCCCCTCTGAATACTCTGCAGAGCAGCATAGAGCTCATCAGAGGAGAGAGCCGCTTCCAACTCTACATTACTCTGCTGTTCAACCTGAGGGAGATCAGTATAAAAGCTCTGAGACACTGTCTGCTCCTCGTCTGTGCTCACACTTAAACAGGTTACTGTAAAAACTGACAGCACACTTACGAATTGCAGTATGGTCAGCCAGCACCTGCCCAGTGTCCGATTTTAAGCTGTGAATGAACCTCTACTGTCCATTCTTATGCTCCAACCCAAAGTGTGACGGGGCATCCATCTGGGCTATATTTTGAAAGCGGAACCTGACCAGGGCCCACCTGAGCTGAAACACCCAGCAGGTTAGTTAAAACAGACTTTCGCTGCAAGTGCCTCAGTATAGCGTTAGTCTCCTGTGGCCTCAGGTAAGTCTTGGAGTTCCTCTACAGCGTTCACTGAACTCATTAAGGTTTGTGGGACATTCCAAGTGTACTGCTGACAAAGTTGTCTTATTTGGACTTTTCCAATATCCCACCACTGCCATACAGACACAAAATCAGATTTTATACTTGAGTGTTGTTTTTTTTCCAAAATCACACAAAAGCTTCCTTTATATTTTTTATCCTCTAAGCCATATTAAAATGCCAATAAGCACTAATGGGTTTTACACATTGTATAAAGACAGAAACCGATACAAGAGAGTGATCAGAAAAACCAACAGGGCTGACAACACAACATTTGAATACATTAAAATGTTTAAAACAATAAAAACGATCAAGCCTGGCCATAGACAGTAAGGCATCCTTAACATACAATATATGTACAAAAGTATTGGGACACCTGGCCATTGCACCTACAGGAGCTTTTATGACGTCCCATTCCAAATCCATAGGCATTAATATGGAGCTGGTCCCCCCTTTGCACCTATAACAGCTTCTACTCTTCTGGGAAGGCTTTCCTCAAGATTTTGGAGTGTGTCTTGAGGGAATTTTTGCCCATTCATCCAGAAGAGCATTTGTGAGGTCAGGCACTGATGTTGGACGAGAAGACCTGGCTCCCAATCTCCGTTCTAGTTTGGTGTTCGATGGGGTTGAGGTCAGGGCTCTGTGCGGGCCAGTCAAGTTCTTCCACACCAAACGCACCCAACCATGTCTTAATGGACATTGCTTTGTGCACTGGGACACAATCACGCTGGAACAGAAAAAGGCCTTCCCCAAACTGCTCCCACAAAGTTGGAAGCATAGAATTGTCCAAAATGTCTTGGTATGCTGAAGCATTAAGATTTCCCTTCATTGGGGTCCGCGGTGATGTAGGGGTCTAAGCATCGGCTTTGTGTTGATGCAGTTGCCCACTGGGGACCGGGATTCGCGCCCCGGTCTCGTCAGATCCGACTATGGCCGGACTCGATGAAGCAGCGATAATTGCAAACGCTGTCTTCGGGAGGGGGGCGGAGTCGGCTTGTGTTCGTCACGTGAATGCGTCTCCGTGTGTGTCGCAAAAAGCAGTGGTTCGGCCTGGATTCGCCTTGTCACGATAGTGGGGAGGCGTCTCCTTCGAGACTGCTGGCTGGAGAGACGCAGTTGGGGAACGCATGCATGTAGTACGAGGGTAGGTGTTTGAACTAAAATAGGGATCGATTGGCCACTAAGTTGGGGAAAAAAGGGAAAAATCAGAAATAAATGTATATATATATATATATATAAAAAAAAAGATTTCCTTTCACTGGAACTAAGGGGCCTAGCCCAACCCCTGAAAAACAACCCCACACCATTATCCCTCCTCCACCAAACTTTACAGCTGGTACAATGCAGTCAGGCAGGTGACGTTCTCCTGGCATCCGCCAAACCCAGACTCGTCCATCAGACTGCCAGACAGAGAAGCGTGATTCGTCACTCCACAGAACATGTTTCCACTGCTCCAGAGTCCAGTGGCAGCGTGCTTTACACCACTCCATCCGACGCTTGGTATTGTGCTTGGTGATGTAAGGCTTGCATGCAGCTACTCGGCCATGGAAACCTATTCCATGGAGCTCCCGGCGCACAGTTTTTGTGCTGATGTTAATGCCAGAGCAAGTTTGGAACTGTGCAGTTATTGAGTCAACAGAGCGATGGCGACTTTTACGCACTATGCACCTCCGCACTCGTTGACCCCGCTGTGTGACTTTACATGGTCTGCGACTTCGTGGCTGAGTTGCTGTTGCTCCTAAACGCTTCCACTTTTCAATAATACTACTTACAGTTGACCATGGAACATCTAGCAGGGAAGACATTTCATGAACTGACTTATTGCAAAGGTGGCATCCTATGACAGTACCACGCTTGAATTCACTGAGATGTTCGGAACAACCCATTCTTTCCCAAATGTTTATAAATGCAGACTGCATGGCTAGTTGCTGGATTTTATACACCTGCGGCAATGAGTCTGAATGAAACACCTGAATTCAATGATTTAGAGGCATTTCCCCAATACTTCTGTACATATAGTGTATGTCCAGGTGAATTGTCTCTGTTTATCATGAAATCCTTTCCACACATCACACAATTCATGAGCCTCAATAAGATGAACCAGATGAATGTAAGAAGCAACGTGAGGCTCTGCGTGGTTCCTGTCTAACCTGCTGTCCTCAGTACAGTTAAAATCTCCACCAATAGATAAATATTCTTCACCGTTACATTTCTCAATAACTTCATTTAAAACATCTAGAAAGACGTACCTCTCCACTCCCACAACTGGGGCATAAATATTAATAAACATCATTTTTACATTTTCATACACTGCTCTTACTTTTAACAGACGGCCTTTAATAACTTCTTCGGATTCAACAGACTGAGAAATAAAATTCCTGGAAGAAAGAATTCCTACCCCACAATAGTTACTGATTTTGTGACTTAAAAAGGTTTTGCCGGTCCATTCTTTTCTGCAGCCAGCCTCGTCATCAGTAGTACCGTGTGTCTCTCGTACAAAAAGAACCCACATCCAACTTTTTAAAAGCACACAGCTTGAAAAGAGAGGCCCTTTTTTCATCATTCCATTTAAATTTAAGCTGCCAATTCTTATGGCCCCATAATCCAGAAAAACAAGTTGTAAAACAAAAACAAATGAACAAAGAAAGAGTAAATTGAAAAACTTATTCATCATCCTGTTTTTGACCTTTTGAACTGTTTTTTTTTTAAGCGATAAGTCTCTTGTTCAGTGAAAGCTTTCTCTCCCAAACCACCAGGACTTCTCAAAAAGTCTTCACTGAATCAATGAAGAGTTATAAATCAGGGAACACTTTCTCAACTTTAACATTTCTGGCTCCCTTGGTATCCTGCAGGAACTTCTTAATACTCACTAAAGAGTATCCATTGTTTTTGTTAGTCCACATCTGTGAGGAAGCTAGACTCCACATCACTCTCCTCATCATCTTCCCTTTCATCTGACTGCAGACACATACACTGATGAGAAACCTTTATCGCTTTACTCAAAGGCTGAAACACACCATCAGGTTTCCTCTTCTTATCCTTGTGATTAGAAGAGTCTTTGTTTATCAACATCTCACTTTCCTCCTCCAGAGAACATCCTGCTTCCCGTTTCAGTCTGCCTGTCCACTACGTCAGTTAAAACTATCAGTGTGACAATTTTCAATAACCTCCTACAACAGCATCTGTATGTGTAGGACCCGGGACAGCAGCACCTGAACCAGCAGCCCCTGGACTAGCAGAACCCCGAGCAGCAGCACCTGAACCAGCAGCCCCGAGTTAGTAGAACTCGAACCACCAGCCTGAAACTCAGCTTTACCGTTTTGTTTTGGGGTTTTTTTCCTGCTGTGAGCTCGGTGCTGCAGACCCAGTTTGCTCAGGGCTCTGTGTTGCAGTCTCACTGTCATTTGACTCAGTAGTTCGTTTCTCTGGACAGGAACAGATGAGGCGAGTCTCCATTCCACAGCCAAAACATTTCATTTTCTCCGAAGATACATAAACGGTGTAGTCAAAACCATCTACTTTGAACTTCAACATCAAATTTAACTCCTCAGTGTTGTTCTTCAGAATCTGACCTGCCTTCTGAAGGAAACAACATGTTTTAAATGCGGAGATTTACAGCTCAGAGGAATCAGTTTTATAGGGGACATTAATTGTCTGTGTCTCACCAGTTCCCTCCACAACATTTCATTGGTAATGAGCGGAGGGACTTTAAACAAAATGATATTTTTGGCTGGATTAACCAGCAGCACCACCTGAACAAAGGTGTCTTGGATCACCACACTTTGCTCAACAACCACGTTAACTTTATCAACACTATCCAGAAAAATAACAACTCCAATATTCATTCTAGATGCAGACTTCACACTGTCATAACGGACAATATTATCAATCACTCAAACACAATCTTCCACAGAGCAATTGAAAATCTGACAGTTTAACTCCATATCAGCGTGAGCTTCTCCAGCCCCACGCCTTCAACTCCACGAGTTTGCATGACTCACAGCTAGGGCTGTCACGACCATGACATTTTAAGTTGACGATTAACTGTCATACAAATAATTGCGATTAACAATTTGTCTTTTTCTGATCATTTTATGCCACTATTATAGTATAAGCCTAATCATAGTTTAATAATACACATATCCCTTATAAAGAAGAAGAGCCATTTCTTGGAACTGAACATTGGAACATATAAGTAAAAAATTTAATTTCTGTTTGCCTTTTAGACTTTGTAAACAAAAAATGCACAGGGCAGACACGACAGAAATAACAATTTAAATATACTACAAAGCCTATTACTGAAATATACAAAGAAATTGCTGAAAATGGAAGGTACCAATAAAAAAATAAACAATGTACTATGGCCAAAACAGGCCATAGTACATTGTACATAGTACAGGTCAACCACAACCACAGCCAGTCATGATCCTCACTGGTTAGGTAGATTCTGGGCAAGGAACACCATCATGTTGACCTTATCTGGCTTAAGGCAACATCTCACTGGGGTCACAACGTTGCCAGCCATACTGAACGTTCTCTCAGAGGCGGTACTTGCTGCACAAATGCACATGTACTTTCTTGTTAACTTGGCCATCAAAGGAATCGGGATCAGGAATATTTATTTGTCATTTCATTCCATGCACCTGCATACATGAAATGAAACCAAATATCGTTTCCCCCAGCCCACAGCAGTGCAACACAAGGACAAAAACACATATTCAAACTACAAGAACACATATATCCTATCCAAATTACAAAAAAGCTACAAAAACAACAAAAACACATATATCCAACATATCCCAAAGAAGTTTTCACTGTCCAAGAGAGCGGACGCCAAGATGACTGTCGGAACTTCTGATCTGTGTGGGCTAGCAGTTAGCTTAGCCTGCCCCGCTTCTGCATCCTGTCAGACCGCCCTCGGTGTTTCCTCCTCGGGTACAGCTCCAGGCAGGGCTGTGGTCCCTGGGCCCACCGGATGCAGCAGACCAGGCTCCCCCAGCCGATCCAACGCCAGCTGTCCCAACTAGACACCTTCGACACACCTCCCCGCACTCCACATGATGACACCAAAAACACAGTCAACACTAGGCAAGGCCACCGCCAGACTGCCCTTGATGTTATCGGAATTGCCAGTCTGCGTGGGCTAGCAGTTAGCTTAGCCTGCCCTGCTTCCGCATCCTGTCAGACAACCCTCAGTGTTTTCTCTTCAGGCGCAGCTCCAGGCAGGGACGTGGTCGCATAGCCTTTTCTTCTTGGGTGCAGGAGATGCAGAGCCATCATCTTCTGCCACAGCTCTGTTACAGTCCCCACCTCTGTCACTGTTGCCTCCGTCCTCTCTCGTCTCCATCATCTTCCTTGAAAGCTGGTCCTTATCATCCAAAAGCTGGTCCTATCATCCACGACCACAGCATCTCCGATGTTGCCCCTATACTTTGGATCGAGGATGTGGCCTTGCTCAGGAGCTCCTGAAGTGGTGTTACACTGTACTGTTCATCAAGAACACAGCACATTTGTTTCACATGTTTGCTATGAGTGTGGTGTCCTTGGGGTCTGGGGATAAGAGTTTTCCCTCTAGAAGGTCCAGCATAGGCTTCACAGAGGACACAGTCATGTACTCTTCCCCTGATAGAACATCAGCAAAATCAGCCACCGGTTCCAGTGCTGCATTAATGGATTCCATGACAGATGTATCCTGCCAGGTCGGATTGAGGTGTCCATGTTTTCTGTCATCAATCAGGATGCGTCTTACGGCAGGGAGTTGTTCCAGCACCCTCTCTACCATTTTTGCTACCCCATAGTGTAGAGACATCCTGCAGGAAAGATCACACTTTTGTTTAGGCTTTTGTTCATTATACCAAGATTACATGACAATGACCTAACATTTATGGTTTCAATTTCAAAACATTTTCTACAGCATCTATACAGAGAAATCACTGCTCGTGCCGAGATTTCAAGTGTAAATGACAATGTAAAAGTAAATTATGAATAAAAATGACTATGTTTACAATATTGACTTGTATCAATGTTTTAAACAAATAAATGAATAACTCACCAGAATTAGACTGTGTTGGGGGAGACTGGCCTCAGTCTGTGTCTTTCTCAGATCTCCCTTCTTTAACCAGCTGAGGTTGAAAGTGTTGACCAGACTTCTACACAATCCCAAGGTGCAAGCTGTGCATTCCTTCTCACTTGCTATGGCATTTGTGACCGCTAAATGCAGATTATGGCCAAAGCAATTAAGCCATGGCCAGCTGGGTTTACCTAGTGCAGCCACAATGTTAGAACCATTATCTGTGGTTATGCAGGACATTTTCAGCTCATCTAATGCCCAATCTGCCCAAGCAGACTGAAGGCCTTTTGCAAGTGTGTGGTTCTCTGGTGTATATCTCGTTTCTAAACACGTCGGCTGTAGAATCCAGTCAGTGGTGAGGTAATGTATTGTTAAGCTCATGTATGGGGTCACACTTGAGCTTGACCACATGTCTGTAGTGGCTGAGTAAAAAGTCAGTTTCTTTTAAATCCTTGAGAATGTCATCCTTCACTTGGTTGTGTAAATTGGGGATTGCCGTTTTGGATTTTGGAGATGTGTGTTTTTCCTGGTAATTCGTACTGCCTGTCAACGGCTGCATTTCTTTGGCTATATACCGCGCTACACCGCATGTTAACGTGCGCAATCTGGTACTGTCACGTTTATATTTAGATACTCGTCCGAAAGCTTCAGGAACAGCCAATTGCTGGGATGGAACTGCAATGGTGGATGTCTTTCCAAGTTTGGCGAATTGGGTGGGGTGGTGGCTACGTAGTTGTTGTTTTTTTTAAATTTGTGGTACTAGCGCTTCTGACTGCCACCTTTTTGCTGCAAATCCAACAAATCGCCTCCTCCAAGTTATTGGGCTCTCCTTTTTCATTTAGCTTAAAACCAAAACTTGCCCACAGCGGTGCCGTGGTGTCTGGCTTTGCAGCTTCGTCCATGATGTTAATGTCAACAGATGCTAATCGAAATGCAGCCGTCGGATATCAGAGAATAAGCGTCTAGAGATAAACAGTTTGTTGGCACCAAGTCCCCACTCAAGTGCCATTAAAACATTGGTTGACGCTAGATAGGCACGGAAGTAGCCGTGATTGGCAGTTGCGTCGGCCAATAGACAGCACGGAATCTCGAAGCGCGCTGACTTGAAACAAATGATGCGCACTGAAACATCTAGCTAGCTAGCTTACAACTGACCTTAACATTGCCAGATTGTACTGTAACGATAGCTAATGTTAACGCTTGCTAACAATGGAAATTCAAAGAGAGTTTAAACCCTAACCAACAACCAATCACATCTACTTCCATGCCTACACCGCGTTGGATCTAGCATCAAACCATCGTAGAGGGAGCGCATCAAGATGACATCATTAAAAGAGCGCCAGTCAAACTGCAAATGGTGGAAAACGACATGAAAACAGTGATGGAAATATGATGTTTCTGTTAGTTTCATCCAGCTGTTTTTATAAAAATGAATGGAAAAAATTCTAACAATTACACAAAATGATCGCGGTCAGGCGATTATGTGATAATTGCGACAGCCCTACTCACAGCCAGGCTGGCTGAAAACGCCCCGGAATAGAAAATAAAATAAAAAAACACTACAACAATAAATCTATCAAGATACAAAACCAAAAAAAATAACAATGAAAGATAGAAAAAGTAGAAAAAGACGCACTCATGCTGAAATGCGCACTCACTCCAGCATGCACCAGAGAGAGAGAGAGCGAGCGAGAGAGATAAAGAAGGTGAGTTATCATACACAAAGAAGGACTAATCAAAAAGCGAGGTCATGAGTTGTGTTGCATGTGTGTGCGTTACCATTTGCAGCGTTAGTCATCACGGAGACAGAGTTCTTCATCTCCTTCATAAGAGGAAAGAACTCCTCCCTCAGCAACATGGACGTCAGGCGCTCAGCGTAACTAAAAAGACAAGACACATCAACCACGCCTGTGCTTTACAACACTAGCTGTCACTTTTATTCTAACTGCACTTCACAAAGACATACTGGCATTGTTTCTAATACCAGGGCTGTTCAAGTCCACAGAAGGCAACACCACCGTCGCTTCCCCTTTTCATATAGTGAGGACTCGACGATCGAGAGGATATTATTTGACAAGCACTACGTCCTTTTTCACAAAACCTTGTATCTGAACTACAGAGGATTTAATCCACAAAACTATTACTCTTGTAATTAAATGCCTTAAGACTGATGACTTCCATAACATCTACTTTCATGCGAGCAATCACATGCATGCGTTATGTATCGTGTTTAGGAGACTGACTCTTTAAACCTTTTCTTACCCTGGCACTTTGACCAGCCGCACCATGAACTGGTCCGCCTCAGGCAACAGAGAGAGGTCCCCACTGAACGACAGCAGTTGCCTCACCTGTAGAGAGAAAATACTCTGTTAAACCCTGTTTGCCGTCATTTGCCAGCGAGTCACGCTGAAGGTTCTGTCAACCGTCCCGTACACGTTTGATTTATTTGGAGAGGAAAAGGTCTCTGGGCTCTCCAGTCGTTTAGCAGGACAACGTACAGGGTCTTGATACAAAAATGCATACGAATCATTTCAAATGGACACAAACAAAAGGTTGTGTCAAAATTAATGTTTCTTGAAAAAAAAAATCGTGTATGGGGTGTCCGGGTGGCGTAGTGGTCTATGCCGTTGCCTACCAACACGGGGATCGCCGATTCGAATCCCCGTGTTACCTCCGGCTTGGTCGGGCATCCCTACAAACACAATTGGCCATGTCTGCGGGTGGGAAGCCGGATGTGGGTATGTGTCCTGGTCTCTGGTCAGTTGGGGCGCCTGTTTGGGGGGGGGGGGGACTGGGGGGGAATAGCGTGATCCTCCCACACGCTACGTCCCCCTGGCGAGACTCCTCACTGTGAGGTGAAAAGAAACGGCTATCGGAGGAGGCGTGTGGTTGTCTGCAGCTCTCCCCGGGTCGGCAGACGGGGTGGAGCAGCGACCGGGAAGGCTCGGAAGAGTGGGGTAATTGGCCAAGTACAACTGGGGAGAAAAGGGGGGGGGGGGATCACGTAGGATATCCTCTTACAAGATAATTAAATGATTAGTTTTATAAATATATTGTTCTTCTCAAGCACTGCAAATGTAGCTGGAATCTTTTGAATTCTCAAGTCACAAAGTGTCTCTTTCCTGCACTTAACACTAACATATGAGCACGCAGTCACCTTATGTAGTCATCGATATAGACTTTAGGTGAATTTATTTTAAAAAATAAATGTATGGCTGTGCCTGGTAAACTTCCTTTGGAGGTTTACCGGGCACGGCCAACTGGGAGGAGACCCCGGGGTAGACCCAGAACTCGCTGGAGGGACTACATGTCCAATCTGGCTCGGGAATGCCTTGGGATCCCCCAGAAGAGCTGGAGGGTGTTGCTGGGGAGAGGGACGTCTGGAGTGCCCTACTTAGCTTGCCGCCACCGCAACCCGACCCCGGAGAAGCGGCTGATGATGAATGAACGTATGGCGATAGGGAGTGAAATCCTTCCCACCATCTCAAAAGGGAATCTTTCTTTTGGAGTAGACATATTTACTTTAAGCATGAGACCATTTACTATAATGCATTAGTGGCCCAATTTTCCATAAGGTTACACATAATAAAGAATGAATGAAGTACTGTTCACCTCACTGTCCTCCGGGACCAATTTACAGAGCTCCTTGAGTTTTCCTGCTCCAAATTTGAGCCAGTTCCCCTGACGAATGTCCTCCACCAGTTCTGTCACGGGCCTGCAGGGGGAGACACGAGACAGTAGTACCACACAATACTATAAGCTACTGATGAAATATTCAGCCGGTAAATGGTTCTTCATATGATAAAAATAAATCCATTATTTTCTCGTGTTTTAATTTTGGTGTCTGGCCAATGATACTATAACTTCAGGCGCCATTCCCTTAAAGTCACGCCAAAGACAAAATGTTCCAAATGGCATTTTTCAAGTCTACTTTTCATCACTCGCTAAATTTACTCGTGGCCTGAATGTCCTCTACAGTCAAATGAAAATACAATCAGTCTCGGATCTTGACGTTCACATAGAGGCCCATTTGGTATTCAAAATAAGGGCTGAATGAACCTTGAACTTAAAAATGACATCATCGTGATATAGCTCAGGCACAAACACTGATCGTGGCACCAGGGAGACGTGATGTGTGAGACTGCAAGTTGAACTTGCATACATGAACAAACCACATAAAAGCTTTAACATTTGCTTCACTTAATCAACTTCCTTTGATTAATATACAGAATTGTTATTGAGATCAACACTAGGGCCTAAAGTGAGAACCTGGCTTGAATATGAGAGCACAGCACCAGCGTTTAGCACACAACATCTCACCCAGCAATTTCTACAGCCGGCTTGAGATAGATGTTCGAACCAAACTGTGTGTTACCGATCCGATACAGCGGACTAAAAAATATGAAAACAATTAGATCTGGAGCTGTGGGTGGGATGAAATACTTCATAAACTGGTTGTGGATGTGGCTGCAAACACATACCGCCCAACCTCTACAGCGTGTATCCTCTTTCCTGACAGTCTCTTCCTCAGTAGACTTACAATAACACTTTTCCTTCTTCGAAGTATTAGTAAAAGGACTCATTTTTTCCCCTCAAACAAAAGCTGACATTTCCTTTCTTGTGACTAACTCTTCTTAGGTGCCATGTTGAAAGGTCATTTCCATTCATTTGAATATGGTCGCGCGAGATAAGTCTTGTTGGATTGCTAATGAATGGCACACTGAATGTAGGTGGTGTTCAAACATCCAGATTTTCAACTAATATGGAAGTACACTGTTCTCACTAAGGCCTCGTGCAATAAAGGTACTTTGAATTTACAACGCTGTCATGCTTACTGCGCTTACTTCTTCATTTCTCTTGGCATTGCTCGGTTTCTCTCCTCATTCCCACTGTCACCCTCTTTATCTTTTCATCCCAGACACTCGTGCTCACCAGCACCGGCATCTTTTGCAGACTTGTTCTTACCTCTTACAGTGTTTCAGGAAGATCCCGATATTCATACTCTTCTTGGAGTCGAGAATTGAGACCTATCGAGAAACAAACCACTGATCGTCAACACAGATGGATAGGTCACAGTTTCTGCCCTGGTTAAAGCATGGAATAATAAACGACATCATCTTTTGGGAAGCAAAAAAAAATTACCCACTATTGTTGATACCATACAAAAGCACTTGTTTTTGTATGGTATCAAAAAAATGTTGTATGGTATCAACAATTTTTTTGCTTTTGGGAAGCAAAAAAAATGACCGACTATTGTTGATGCCATACAAATACACTTCCTCACCAGTGAAAACACTTCCATGGGAACCTTCAAAGATCAGTTCCTTAATTGTATGCCCATTAGTTCTCTCATTGTGTTGTCTGAGTTTAAATTACCCTAAAGGCTTAGGAAAAATGACCGACGGTCTATCTGGTTCAGAAACAGGTTGTAGGGTAAATGCCCGGCTGGTTTGCTGCTTGATACCCGAGGCCTTTACCTGCGACTCGCTGGGAAAAGGGGCCAGGCCCGTAAACCTCCTGCGATGCTTGACTCTGGTCCCGCATTTAGGGGCCCATGTGTCCTCGTGGCTGAACAGCTCCTCTATCCTCTGGACATTGAGTGTGAGGTTCTTCTGTGGCCGCTGAGATGTCCACACGTTCACTTTCCCCAGGACACGCTGGCTGGGGATAGCGTCCCAGTTGACCTTTTTCATCGAACGTCGCTGGACATTATGAGGGGCAAAAGCAGGTGGTGGAGGAGGGGGAAGGAGAGGAGGAGGAGGAGGTGGAGGTGGAGGTGGAGGTATAAATTGGGGGGCAGGTTCAGAAGGAGAAGACTGGTGGTCTGAAATCTCTGGAGCATTTGGAGGAGGAGAAGAAGAGTCCCGAGAATAAGTGGGAGGACACGCAGGTGTTAAGACCAATGCTCCCTCCATCGACTCCTGTGATGACCCACAGACAGGAGGAGGAACTATCCTGCTTTAAGACACTTGGATCTGAGGAGATATGGGAAACAACAGATTATTTACTCACAAGAAATCAACTGTACGTCAACAAAACGTTGATTTTTGGATAGTCAAAGACAAAACATTATATTGGGTTCAAAGATCCTGCCCTGGATAAAGACTACTTGAGGCAAACCAAAGCATTTTTAGTCAAAGGGGGCACCAAAAATCGATCTGTGATTCAAGTACCTATATTTTCAATTTGATCATGGAAAAACTGAGGGGCCCTGAACCTGTTGTTTGAAATGTAACACCAAAGACAGAATAAAATCAATGTGAAACATTTTTGGAGGGGGGGAAAAAAGAGAAAATTGAACAAATTCACACTCAAGTATGAGGACAAAGCTATCCATTTTGACAGCAGGGTATGGCTTTGTGGAAAAGAAGAATATTAGGCTATCTGCATAACAAAGCTAGTTATATTTCGTTACATAAACAAAAATAAACAATACCGGCAAGTTGGAAGAGATGGAGTTATACCACTAAGCAGATTTACCTCATGAGCTGTCTTTCTCATTTATGGACTAAAAACAATTAAAACATTCCCAAAAGGTTTCAGCAAAATAAGTTGTCTTATCTAAAAATATGGCCTACCAAGTAGACCTCCACTCATTAGCATGGACTAAGGAGGTCAACAGAGAGTAAACAGAAACGCAAAAATCCAAAAGGTACAGTTAAAATATCTTAAAAAATAGATCCCTGAAATTTTTCCAATTCGTATCTTTTAAATGTACAGCAAAACTGTACATTTTATACACATGACTGTGGAGTGAAGCTAACTGTGTCATACCACAGCAAGGACCTAGAGGGAACTTGCCACCCACAGACGGGAGATAAGGTGGAGTTCTCCATTAACGAAGTAAAGAGAACTGGTAAGCGGAATGCAGTGGCCATCAAAATCCTCAACCGTAACACCACTTATGCAAAGAGACTGCAAGGATTTGTTGCCACACTGAAAACAACTTTGGTTTCATTGAGACAGCCAATCACGACCAAGAGAGACTTGGAGAACTTGAAGCTAGGTGATACTGTGGTGTACACCCACTCTAAGGGCAAGAGAAACAAAGTCAGTGCTGAGAAAGTCACTAAAGTGGCTGCAGTGAATGCTGCGGGGGAAGATGTTGGCATGGTAGTCATGCCGGGGAAAGTGGTCCGTCCTCTGCGCAGTGTAGATCCCTCCCAAACAGAGTACCAAGGGCTAATTGAGGTAACAGAGGAAAGTACAGCTAAAGGTCAGAGTTATCCATTCGGCATCATGAGCATGGCAAACAAAGCTGACTGTCTCCAGAAAGGAGAGCTGGCGAAGTTCCAGATCTGCAGTGTAGCCCAAACTGGACAGAAGATGGTTTGTAAGGTGGTGCCCCAGTGTAGAGCTTTGGTGGAACGTGTGAAAGATCAAGTATGGTTTCATCACATATGAAGCAGGTGAGAGCAAGAAGCTCTTCTTCCATGTAAAAGAAGGTGCAAGATAGCCTGGAGCTCCAAACGGGAGATGGAGTGGAAATTCCCTGTTATTCTCAATCAGCGTACAGGGAAATTTAGTACCTGCAATGCACGAAGAGTCAGTGAAGGGCCTGAGCAAGTGGTGATCCCACGCCCTGACCAACTGGTGAACAGACTGAAGAGCATCACACTGGATAATGCCAGTGCCCCCCCCCCCATCTAGTCATCGCAAGACAGCCCTGTGGTCCTGATAACTCAAAGGGTTGTCAGGACCACAGGGTTTCAATGTGGAGCGAAAGACACGCCAGCCTGGTGGGTGTCACTGACTGAGTTATAGACCCCTCCACCCCGTGCGTTGTAGGTGGGCCTAGATTAAGGAATGCAGTCCTAAAGTCTATAACATCAGGGAAGAGGGAATTTTTGTCACATGCTTGCACACAGTCATTCATATTAACATGTGCACACATACAGTATCGGCATGTGTAACTAATTGTTCCTCAGTACATCTGTGAGGCAGCCTCCTCGTTCCAAAGTTCCCTGCCTCCTATGTATCATATGTACTTGATCCAGGGTGCACTGCAGTAAACATGGGAATCTCAAGACATTTGTGTCTGGTTGGTGAATAATAGAGGTATTTGCACCTCTAACGTTGAGTGGCTGTTGTGTGGCTGTCTGCCTTTTTTCTCTCTGCTCTCGTCTGGAATTCTGCACCTGCAGACTGTCGTAGTTCGCGTGGGTGTATGACCGTAATTGTTGGCAAGTACTGAGCAACTCCCCCTCATTATAGCTTTGCTCCTTTGTATCTGGAAACTTAATGGTTTCATTGTCCAGTTTCCACTAAGGTACGCTTTCCTACAAAACGCACAAAGCAAAGCTAAGTTCCCTCCATAAGGAGGATCATATTTCTCATATGTGCAAATTTAAACTGAGGCTACTTCTCTATTGAGTTTTGTTGAGCAGTTTTAAAACGCTTTACTCAAGAAAGAGCTGAAGTTAAAGTGTAGTATGTGTGAATGTCAAAGTAGTTAATCGATGGGGATTTACTTCCAGCAGTTTGGAGCCTTTACATTTCTTCTTTTTTTGGTATTCACGCGCTCCATTAAGAAATGTTCCCAGGTGCAGAATTCCTTTTTGGCATCTTATATTCAGCAATCATTTTCATTATTTTTTTTAGCACATTTTTGCTTTTTTCCATTAACCCTTGTGCTGTGTTCGAAAGCTGTTTCTGTCCTGTGTGTTCGCAGGTCAATTTTGAACCCTCAGTCCAAAAACACTCCAAAACAATGACTATCATCCAATATTGGTTTTGCTACATCGCAACTAACTTATGCATTCATAACCATACAATCCTGTTGTCATTTTATTTTATGGCCCCAAGACACGTTACACCACATATTTTTAAGTTAAATATTGTTCTGTTGACAGATAAAATTTAAGGTGCCTATAAAAAAAACCCAAAAAACACAAAAGAAAAACTGAAATAATCCTGTCCCCAGCCAACAGCCAAAATATTCAGGACAATCTTAGGGTGGCTTCTTCTGCAGTAGGAGCAATGCTGGTGTGCATCCCCAAGTACCTGTGGGGTGAAATATACTGTAATGTGTGCTTCTTCTTTTTTTTTCTTATTGGAAACTTAAAACTAAATGTTACTTAAGATGGGGAAAGGTGACAAAATTATTAGACATAAAGTTTGAAAAAGCATAACAACCAGGATGTCTTGTCTATCAGTTCTGCTTTGGAGACGCTGATGGGTGAGCTGCTGTGCCTCTGGTCACAAGTGCGACTCTGGAGGTCACGTGGTTCCAGATGAGCCGCGTTCAGAAGTCCTACATCAGTGGTTCTCCACCTTTTTGGGGTCCTGGACCCCCTGCGTATTTTTGATCTACCCTGAGGACCCCTCCACCTGATCTTGGGGGAGGGGGGTTGCAATTTGATAGAAACAGTAGAAACTGCATTTTAAATTGCATTATAGCATTTATTCACTCTTTGGGGCAAAAATAAGAGCTTTCAGTTGTGACTTAGATATAGTTAACAAAACAGAATTCTTATGCAGTAACTTTCAGATATATGTAACAAAACAGAATATGTATTCAGTAACTTTCAGATATATGTAACAAAACAGAATATGTGTTCAGTAACTTTCAGATATATGTACCAAAACAGAATATGTATTCAGTAACTTTCAGATATATGTAACAACAGAATTTTTATGCAGTAACTTTTAACAATGCAAACGGGAGCGAGATCTCTTATTAAAATACAATAAATTACACTTGTGAAACAGATGTAATTAGAGAAAAAAGTCCTGTTACCCTTTATAGTTTAGGTAGATAAAGGTCTCAGTCACATTTGAGTAAAATAATCCTATTTCTATAAATGTCATAGGATCTTTTTTTTCAGATATTTTATTTTCACGGACCCCTTGCAATTACACCACGGACCACTAGGGTTCCGCGGACCCCCGGTTGAGAAACACTGCCCTACGTCACTCCGTTGGTGGTCTTGAATGAAACGATTGAATTTAAATTTTATGAAACTCAAAAATGTATGAAAACCACCAAAACGTTGCGGAATATTTTCAGAGACGCTACAAAACTAATATACAGTTGGGGTCGCGTCTCGTTTCGGGGAGAAACTGCCAGGTACCCCCCGGACGAGGAGAGGAGCTGAGAAACGTTTAAATCTAAACGAAGCTCCGTAATGCGGGTTCGCCTCCGGGAGCTTCGCCATGCCGGTAAACGGCATTTAAAACCGCTTTCGAGTCGCTGGTGTTGGGGGTCCGCTGCCCCCTGCCAACACAAGCCGTGTGTGTGTGTGTGTGTGTATGGTTTATAAAAGTCGTATATTTGGCTAATAAACGTGTTGTTTTTACTCACCGGCAGCGCGTCAGACGAAACTTCTCTCCGGCGTCCACCTGCGCGCGACCTCCCGTCAAACGCCGGTCAAGTGCCGAGGAGCGGGAACGCCTCTTCCGGTTCTCCGCACGCAGGCCCCGCCCCCTCCCTCCCTCCCTCCCTCCCTCCTCTGTTCTTTCTATCCGCCGTGCGCAGGTCTGATAACCGCAGCACGGACCTGCGGCTTGTGACGGCCGTCATACTTCCAGAGGTGTAAAAACCCTAACCGTGTCTTTACTCCACCCATGTACTAAACCATCAGATTGCACTGACTAGTTTCCCAAATCAACTGGTTTAATACATGGATGGAGTAAAGACACGGTTAGGGTTTTTACTTTCTGGACCGGGTTTTTACACCTCTTCATACTTCCAAGGTAAAGTCAAGCCCAGCTATGCAAAACAGGCGCAGTAATTACATACATGTCCACATCTAACAAGATGTGCGTGTAGTGTAACCGGTTATTTTCCTGCCCGGTGCGGGATTCGATACGAGGTGTACTGCACCAAAAGGCGACATCAGTAACCGCTCGACTGAAGGGTCAGACTCCCTAGTCCAGTGTTTCTCAACCGGGGGTCCGCGGACCCCTAGTGGTCCGTGGTGTAATTGCAAGGGGTCCGTGAAAATAAAATATCTTTTAAAAAAAAAGATCCTATGACATTTATAGAAACAGGATTATTTTACTCAAATGTGACTGAGACCTTTATCTACCTAAACTATAAAGGGTAACAGGACTTTTTTCTCTAATTACATCTGTTTCACAAGTGTAATTTATTGTATTTTAATAAGAGATCTCGCTCCCGTTCGCATTGTTAAAAGTTACTGCATAAGAATTCTGTTGTTACATATATCTGAAAGTTACTGAACACATATTCTGTTTTGTTACATATATCTGAAAGTTACTGAATACATATTCTGTGTTGTTACATATATCTGAAAGTTACTGCATACATATTCTGTTTTGTTACATATATCTGAAAGTTACTGCATAAGAATTCTGTTTTGTTAACTATATCTAAGTTACAACTGAAAGCTCTTATTTTTGCCCCAAAGAGTGAATAAATGCTATAATGCAATTTAAAATGCAGTTTCTACTGTTTCTATCAAATTGCAACCCCCCTCCCCCAAGATCAGGTGGAGGGGGTCCTCAGGGTAGATCAAAAATACGCAGGGGGTCCAGGACCCCAAAAAGGTTGAGAACCACTGGCCTAGTCGATCAGTCAGTGGGTCTTATTAGTAGTTTACAGTGATAACAGCCATTCAGCCACCGTTGCCATGACTCACACGGCATGGTTACTGAAATTGGGTTTTGTGAATTCCTGCTCTCCGGGTCGCGGGGATGGGTGCGCGCGACCCCTGTCTCGTGTTGACCTTTGCATGACGCGTGTAAAAAAAAGAAACCAAATACAGCCAGCGCTTTTGAAAACATGTACTTTTTTAATGTTATTCCCTTGGAGGGGAGTTGGGTCTGAGTGAGGGATGAAGGCAGAATATTACACCGATCCATGTGACACGTCACTCTCACCCGTGATCATCTGAAATATCGTTATGCACAATCATTCATACTGCACAGTACACCAGTACCTGGAAAATATTGATTGTAGAGAAATAAAGTATCATTTATAAATCTCAGGTTCCGTCAGCGACCATCTACATACGCACACTACTTTTAAGAGTGGCATCAACACCTGCCACACGGTTTTCACAAGACAAATCAATGTTTGAGGCTCTACAAATTGGAGGATTTCTAGCCACTTGTTATATTTCAGGGCGGGGTCAATGTGGTGCTGGGGTCAGGGTGTAGGAACGGGGCTGGTGTGCAGAGCAGGGTCACATTAAGGTAAATATATTGCTGTGCAGAGGTCAAGTGGACATGGGAACTGCCATTTTTCAGAACAGGCCACAGGGGTGAGGCCACGGGCCTTCCTCTAGGACTCGGTTCAGCCAGAGTAAATCGTGTCCATTTGACAAAGTGACACATGAGGATTCAGCAGACTGCTTTCAATACATCTCAAATCAACAATTCTTAGGATACAGTTTATTTCCTTTTTACAAATCCGCTCTCTTCTAAAATAACAGCTATTTTTAGGACAGCGGCGTCGCATTAAGCTCTAACAGATTCTGCTCCAGCCAGAGTAAAATTCAAATCAACAACTGGAAGCATGGTATTACAATACTACATGCGAGCTGGCACGCTGAAGGCCAAGAGTACAGCACCTCTGCATTCACATACACCAACACCCGCACTTTTATCATTGCCGCCATGCAAATACAAACGAGACCAACTGTTAAAAGGGCCGACCCATAAATCGATAGATCTAGTGGACTTCTGTCTCCTATTGACATCTTCCCTGGTGGCTATCAGAGGTTTAATGCTGCATTGTATAAAAAAAAGGACATATTCCTTCAACTGTTGATGACCACACTCGTCATTTGGCTTCACGCATCCTCGACTGTGGGCGACCTCGAACCCGTCGCTCCATTACTGCACAGGAACTGCAGGGTTCGCCGCGGTATCTGTTGAGCGACACCTGTTACAGGATATCACCAATCTGTTCTCTCTACAAAAAGGACCGGTTTGGAAACACAACAAGTGATCATGGATTTGGCTGGCCCAAAGCTTTCTTTCCAGGATATGATGTCATAACAAATTATGTCACCGTTTTATTCGTGTTATGAATGTTGTACTATTATTACACAGACCAGAATGTAAGCCGTGTGCTGGAGAGTATGTTAACTCCTGGAGACTGACATACATGATAAAGCTCATAAACACATATAATCATATATATTTTAAAAAAAAAAACAAACAAACAAAACCCCACAAAAATACAGTCTCATTGTATGAGTTGATATTGGAACAAAGCTCCTGCTAAAGTAGACAAACAATGGATTTGTTAAGTGTTATTTCCAGCTACTCTTTGTTACACACTTGCTATTAGAAAAGTGATAATAGTCACTTTGGATCACTAATCCTCAGCAGGAATGAAGATAACCATACACGTTTACTGTTCTGCCACAGCAGCAGATCTGGTAGTAGTTTCATTTAACAGATGGTCTTCATAGATTGTGGGACCCTGACTTGGAAACACAGAAGAAACAAACAAACACCAGGTAATGAATACTTCTAAATAGTCAGTGATTAAATAGCCGAGTGAATTTAGTCAGGTTTGTGGAGCATGGCCGGCTGACTGGTTCATCTTTCTCGGGTCAGCTGGCGGTTCCTCTGAGTTCTTCGTCCTCAGAGACATTAATCTTAAGGGGAGTGGACTCGGGGCTACACACACTGTCACTCAAGTCACCTTAGAAACAAGACAGGTGGCGTCCGGGTGACGTGGCGGTCTATTCCGTTGCCTACCAGCACGAGGATCGCCGGTTCGAATCCTCGCGTTACCTCCGGCTTGGTCGGGCGTCCCTACAGACACAACTGGCCATGTCTGCGGGTGGGAAGCCGGATGTGGGTATATGCCCTGATCGCTGCACTAGCGCCTCCTCTGGTCGGTTGGGGGCATCTGTTCGGGGGGGGGGGGATAGGGTGATCCTCCCACGCGCTACGTCCCCCTGGTGAAACTCCTCACTGTCAGGTGAAACGAAGCAGCTGGTGACTCCACATGTATCTGAGGAGGCATGTGGTAGTCCGCAGCCCTCCCCGGATCGGCAGAAGGGGTGGAGCAGCGACCAGGACGGCTCGGAGGAGTGGTGTAATTGGCCGGGTACAATTGGGGAGGGGAAAAAAAAAGGGGGGGGACAAGACAGGTTTCTTAGGTCTCTGGCACAGACTAAAAGGGGGAAAACGTTTAAAAAAGGAGACCAAAACCAGTGTAGTTTTGGGAAGCTGCGGCAGTGTTTTATAAACGGTCATTGCATATACCATTTGAAGCCATAGGGGTTCTCAGGTTATAGGTTTAAATAAGGACTGCGTTGTCCTCTGTCCTTACCCGACACTCAACAACAACTGATTTGATTACCTTAGCATATATATATATATGTATATATATATATATAAAGATGACATTCAAATGAAACAGAAACTAGGCTGAACACAGCATCGTGTGTCCCGAGCTACAAACAATCGTATAATATTTCCTTCAGAGACAACCGGTACATAATCTGAAATGTACATTGATTTGAAATATATGGACATTCTACTTCCAGAGTACCGTAAAAAAAAAACAACAACACAAACCTTCTGTTTTAAATCTAACCTCACTTCCTCCATGCCATCGGTCCATTAAATACAACACAACATACGAGGAGGCACACCGGGAGAACGTAAAGGTCTGGAAGAGTCCTGATGCGTCGGCGGGCTAAGTCCGTCTCCTTGTCTCTATCCGCACCGACTCGAATGGGTGGGGGAGAAATTAACCCCCCGCACACTTGAGGGAGCACCTGAGGGGTGCAGCAAATATGATGCCAAAGTGTCTGAACACAAACCTACAGAACAAAAAAAGACGGTGCTGAGGGAGACAGAAGGATCGAGTCAAACAATTTGTTGTGTGCGAGACCGAAAGAGAGACAAAGCCGAACACAGCTACTGAAAAGGATAAGAGGAAGCCAGATGGAGACACAAAGAGAGAGGGGGGGGGGGAGAAAGAGGCACTAGAAGCCCGCTGATCATTGACCATCCATGACACTGGCTGATAGGGTTCCGGCTGCTTCTATCCTGCTCATTGATAAATCCGTCCAATCATCCGTCCATACGCTCTAGCATCCATATCTGCAGCCACCCATTAGTCCTCATGGGTCTCCTTGTGGTGGTCCTCTGCGAGGTGGGGGTGTATTCTAGCAGGTAAACAATGTGGAGGAAGAGGAGGAGGAGACGGGGCTTCCCAGGTGTCCTCTCACTGCTCTTCTAACCAGGAGGGCTTGTCGGCACCAGGGGGCTTCAGCTTGATGTTGAACTGCTGCAGCGTCTGCTCCAGTTGCTGCTGGTTCCCGGCAAAGTATGCAGAGATGGCATTATGGAAGAGAAGGAGCTGCTTGTGCATCACTTTAACCTGGAGGCAAAGGAGACAAGAGGAGATCAGGAAGAGGTGATCTATATATATGTGTGTGTGTGTGTGTGCACTTGTTTTAAAGGGTGAGGCAGAGGAAGATAGTTCTAAGTGTGGGTGTATGTGTACTTATTTTCAAGTCAGGGAGAGATGAAAAGAACCCATCCTATTGTATAGCAGCAATAGGCAGCTGCAGCACTCAGGGACCACCTCCAGTTCTTCTTTCCACTGCCTTGCTCAGAGGCGTAGACAGGAGTATTAACCCTAACATGCATGTCTTTTTGATGGGGGGAGGAAACCGGAGCACCTGGAGGAAACCCACGCAGACACGGGGAGAGCACGCAAACTCCACACAGAGAGGACCTGGGACAGCCTGGGGTTCGAACCCAGAACCTTCTTGCTGGGAGGCAACAGGGCTAACCACTGCGTCACCGTGCTGTCAATGACGGGGCATGAAAGGGTGATATTTCTGTGACGGTTATTTGGAGAGCAGGCTCACAATCTTCAAAGTGTCACACTGTCTTTCACACTGAAAAACGTGGCAAGCAGCCATAAGTCAGAGAAGTGGGTGTGGAAAAAGTTTTTCAGCTTTTTGGGCCGAGTAGAATCTTATCTCAACACAACCTTTTCACCTCATTTTGTTGATAAACTGGCAACAAGGAGGTAAGATTTCTTGCTAAGTTGTTAGCCAACAGTTCAACGTTGGCTACTTCCTTTTGCCACTCTGCTGCCTCCGTTGCACCAAACACATACACAAAAAAGAAACCAGTGGTACATGCTCCACTTCATTATCCAGGATAATGAAGATGGCAGCGTGAATTCACGTTTGCAGCGGCCTCACCCAGTACCGTCCATGCAGTGTCTTTGTCCATGTCTGCGTTTAAATGTTGTCTTCATTTGATGGCTGAGAGAGCTGGCGCTGCATCGGCTGGGAGAACTTGGTCTGCTGCGTCTTGCGGGCCCAGGGACCACGGCCCTGCCTGGAGCTGCGACCGAGGACGGGGGTCTGACAGGACGCGGAAGCAAGGCAGACTAAGCTAACTGCCAGCCCATACAGACCAGCGCTTCCGACAGTCATCCTGGCTGGCATTCCTTTCCTTGGACAGATTTTTTTTGTTTAGTTTGGATATATGTGTTAGTTAGTATGTGTGTTCTTGTAGTTTCTGGATATGTTGTTTTTGTCTTTGTGTTGCACTGCTCTGGGCTGGGGGAAATGGCAAAGTGCTCCTGAGTCCTGATGTAAAATGGATGCCACTACCCATTGTTTTTGTTATCTAGGACAATTTGATGATGTAGGACAAAAAAGCCAAGTCATCACGCACCGAATAGGCTGACTATCATAAAAAGGAAAGACAAGTTTACCTGTGTTTTCAGATCAACACAAATTGGAGTTGAGGCAGTACCAATTTACGTACTGTAAACATACCCTTACCACCAACTGGATCTACGTATAAATCCATGAGATTTTCATTTCGATTAACTTCGGACACCAAGGGTGATACCGGTAAGTGTACTGGCGTTTGATCCTGCCCAATCTCAGATTTACTCCAAATGAAAAAGAGTCGTCGCTGCTATTTTGTCAGTTCCTTTCCTACTGCTGGGGGATACAAATTATCAAAAAGGATTGTTTGTTGGCAAGCAAATCTTCAGGACTGTGGGTTTGAATTAGAAACAAAATCAGCAAGCTGTTCCTCTGACTAACCTTGTTCTCCTCCAGGAACTTGAGTTTGATGATAACATCTGAGCGCAGGCGTTCGTACTTGTCCTTGTGGACCTGGTACTGTTGCTGAGCAGTCTCCATACGAGCCATGGCCACCGCATCCCTCGGACCCAGACTCAGCTCCTCAAGGTCTGCCCGGTAGGCGTCGAACTCAAGTCTGGTGAATAAGAAAGGAAGGAGAAAGTTTTGGTAAAAGGTGTAATAAATTCAGATGGAAAAAAAGATGGATCTCCTGAAATCCAGATACTGGTTTTTAAAAATGTAGTATAGGTGCAATCAAATCAAACGTTTGTGTAACAGCGAGCAACGTAACACTTGCAGCCCATTTTAAGCTTTACTGGGTCACTCATGCATGTATATAGTAATCTAATACTACCTAAAACAGGCAGATTGACAGGCGGATTGGTGCAGCATCAGCAGTAATGCAGACATTGTACCGGACCGCTGTGGTGAAGAGGGAGCTGAGCCGGGAGGCAAAGCTCTCAATTTACCAGTCAATCTTCGTTCCAACCCTAACCTATGGTCATGAGCTTTGGGTGACCAAACGGGTGAGATCGGGGATACAAGCGGCTGAAATGAGTTTCCTCCGTAGGGTGTCTAGGCTCAGCCTTAGAGATAAGGTGAGGAGCTCAGCATCCAGAGGGAGCTCGGAGTAGAGCCGCTGCTCCTTCACATCGAAAGGAGCCAGTTGAGGTGGTTCGGTCATCTGATTAGGATGCCCCCTGGGCGCCTTCCTTTGGACGTTTACCAGGCACAGCCAACTGGGAAGAGACCCCAGGGTAGACCCAGAACTCACTGGAGGGACTACATGTCCAATCTGGCCTGGGAATGCCTTGGGATCCCCCAGGAGGAGCTGGAGGGCATTGCTGGGGAAAGGGATGTCTGGAGTGCCCTACTTAGTTTGTTGCCACCGCAACCCGACCCCAGAGAAGCAGCTGATGATGGATGAGTGAATGAATAAATGAATGAATACTGCCTAAAACATATCCTTCATTAAGAGTAACATGCCAGCTACCCTCATCAAAGCTAAATATGATAGCTCCTAGCCTAACTGCAAAATGCCCATTTTCTGTATTTCTACTCAACCCCCAAAGGGCAGGGTAAAAAAAAAAAGTCAATAGTCAATTTTATTTGTACAGCCCAATATCACAAATTACAAATTTGCCTCAAGGGGCTTTACAGTAACACAACATCCTGTCCTTAGACCCTCGTATGGGATAAGGAACAACTCCCTAAAAAAAAAAAAACCTTTAATAGGGAGAAACAATAGGACAAAACTTCAGGGAGAGCAAGAGGAGGACCTCTCTCCCAAGATGGACAACGTATAATGGATGTTGTGTTTACACAATTTACAGAATACAACATTGAAAGAGGATAATCTAATATATACAAATCAAGAGTGTATGTTTGTATTTTCGCTTAAAACTCCAGAAATACTCACTGTAGCACAAAAAGAAGGTATCTTTACAATCAGCACTTTCCAAGGATTGCACAGTTCGAAAAATATTTCAAAAACCAAGCAAAAAATTTGATTTGCAAAATTGAGTTTATTTTGTGGCTATTTGTGGCGGCGGCGGCAGCAGATTTGCGGCGATTAATACACACATTGGCAAAGAAGCTTGATGAATGGACTGGAAATTATGACATTTGATAATTTTCGTTTATAACATTCGTTTAGTCGACATTCGTTTATTACATCTATCATATCATAAATTATCCTATATTTCATCATCGCTTATATCGTAAAGATCCGATCATGTTGGTTGTTTTGGTGAGAAAAATTTCCCCGGGCAATGCCGGGCACCTCTGCTAGTATAATCATAATGGTATCTAAAATTCGACTATGTCATTAATTGCTTCACATTCTCAAAATCTTTCAGTTTAAATCACTTAAACTCTTGTCTTTAAATTGCAGCCAAGGAGAACTTAATCCACCTCAATCTAAAATGTCAGTTTTAGGTTGAGGTGGATTAGGATCTGCCTCATGGCTAAAGATTGTATGGCAAAATTTCCTGTTGTCACACTTTTTTTTTTGTGTTGTTGCATTCACCAAGATAACTGCAGTATTTTTATTTAATCAGCAGAGGATAGGCTATCACATCTTTTTGTTCCACAGTCCCACTATTTTTTGTCTTGAACCCTTTGTTTCATATCCAACCAGATATCAAACTGATGTGTGAGTTGAAACGAAGTACAGCCAGTCAAGGTCCTCACCTTGCGCTCTCATACATCTTGATGGTCATCAGGGTATCTTCCATGGTTTTGTTGACAAGTGTGTTGATACTGGACACAAAGAAGTTGATGGCACCAAGTAGAGTCTCACCATTCTTACACAGCAACTTCTGTGTCTCTGCATTGTAACCAAATTCATCCTGTGAAGGCAATCAAGATGTTTAATGCACATGGTTACACATGGGGACCCGGTGCTTCAGCTTATACAGGGCACAGTATCTATAATGCCACTGCACAAAACACTGGTACGTTCGTTGAATCACAACTAAATCTTTCCACCTCACCTTGTGTTCATTGGAATTCTGACTACAGAATGAAGATTGTGGGTAAACAGAAGGGGTTAAGGTCTCACCCGTAGTTCTGGAGATTTCTGGCTGAGATCAGCGAAGGTGTCACCCAGTGCGTGCTGCGTCTGCACCATGCTGTAGAAGTGGTTAGTCAGCGCTCTGGCAAGCCGCAGGACGTTCTCGTATTTCCTCTTGGTGTCCCTCAGCACCTCAATCTGGGCCTCCAGCTCCAGGTCCACGGTCCGAGAGCCCCGGCCAAAGCGCTCCGAGATCATCTGCTTTGTACACTGTCAGACGGCACAGGAAACGAACGATGGAGAGAGAGACACGGGGAACAAATACATAAAAACAATCAACACCGCAATATAAACCCTTTCTAGTTGAGTTTCATCAATCGGCATTTAAGTTTGTACTCATGAGGAATCTGACTTGGTGTGATGCTCATTAAAATATGGGGGATACAATGTAACATTCTACTTGTCCAAGAATGTGTAGAATAGAGCACTAACACCTTATGAATATCTGTGTATGAGGGTATACACCGATCAGCCAAAACATTAAAACCACTGACAGGTGAAGTGAATAATATCTCGTTACAGTGGCTCCTGTCAAGGGATGGGATATATTAGGCAGCATGTGAACAGTCAATTCTTGTAGCTGATGTGTTGGAAGCAATTTCTTTTTTTTTTAAATGGGCAAGCTTAAGGATCTGAGCAACTTTGACAAGGGACAAATTGTGATGGCTAGACGACTGGGTCAGAGCATCTCCCAAACGGCAGGTCATGTGGGATGTTCCCGGTATGCAGTGGTCAGTACCTACCAAAAGTGGTCCAAGCAAGGACAACCGGTGAACTGGTGACAGTCACGGGCGCCCAAGGCTCATAGATGCATGTGGGGAGCGAAGACTAGCCCGCCTGGTCCGATCCCACAGAAGAGCTACTGTTGCTCAAATTGCTGAAAAAGCTAATGCTGGTTATGATAGTGTCAGAACACACCGTGCATCACAGATTGTTGCATATGGGGCTGCTTAGCCGCAGACCGGTCAGAGTACCCATGCTGTCCCCTTCATGGCAACAGCATTCCCTGACGGCAGTGGCCTCTTTCAACAAGATAATGTGCCCTGCCACACTGCAAAAATTGTTCAGGAATGGTTTGAGGAACATGACAAGAGTTCAAGGTGTTGCCTTGGCCTCCAAATTCCTCAGATCTCAATCCGATGAAGCATTTGTGGGATGTGCTGGGCAAAAAAAGTCCGATCCACAGAGGCCCCATCTTGCAACTTACAGGACATACAAGATCTGCTGCTTAACATCTTGGTGCCAGATGCCAGAGGACACCTTGAGAGATCTTGTGGAGTCCATGCCTCAATGGGTCAGAGCTGTTTCGATGGCACGAGGGGGACCTACACAATATTAGGCAGGTGGTTTTAATGTTTTAGTTGATCGGTGTCTATTAAGTGGGCAAGGAAGTAATTAGTATAGGGATTTAGGTAATAAAAAGTATCTTTACAATCAATTATAGTAAAAATCTAAAAAAGAAATAGTGCAATAATGAAACAAAAATAATGCAAAACATAACATCTGCACAACATGTAACCTGTAGATAGTGGGCTTCTACTATATAATACTCACATACCAAATACTGCACTGGTATTACTCATATTGCAGTTCTGTGATGTTACCACCTTTTATTTCAAGGAGTGTTGGAGTTAAATCTTTTTCCGTTTGTTAAAATGGCAGGAAGGCAGGGAGAGGAATTCAGTAGGGGAGATGAAAACAAGTGGCTCTTGAAGGGATTCATTCATAACCAAGCAGGGGCTCCAGAATCAGAATCAGAATACTTTATTCATCCCCGAGGGGAAATTGGGTAAGCAGGAAGGTTAACTGACACAACGCCTGTTGCCAGTGGCAGTGCATACCAAAAAGGCATCACCAAATCCCTCTTGGGCTTTCTGGTAGTATCCAATCCTAGGTTTCGCAAGCTAGCCAAGGTAGCTAGCTGCACAGGGTAAGCTCAGGTACCTTGTAGGTGTTAAGACCCCATTTCTTCATGAATTCTAGCTTTTCCACGGCCACGCCTCGGCTGGCTTCTTCCGACATCATCGACGAGCTGCTGCTGCTGCTGTGATGCATGCTGGACCCTGTCGGGGATAAAGGACATGAGTGTGGTCAGGCCATCACACTTCAAAACCACACACAACACACAATCGGAAATGAGACTACAAATTAGATAAACAAGAGAATTCTAGACTTGATAAAAAAAATCTGGGGTCTATTTGAAACATCTGTATGCATTTTGTAAAGACAAAACTAACTGAGGATGGTTGATTTCTGAAATAGATATGCTCTAATTTCTACCCTAAGGCCTGGCATTAAAAGGACTGTGGCAACATGCGCAGCAGAGACAGGGAGCTAATGAGTGGATAAATGATACAAATAAGGCAAAGAATGAATCCAAGTAGAAATCTGATATAATGTCACACATACAGGGTCTTTTACATTGGTGTGGTTGTAACCGGCCCACAACAGGTATTTGGGGGTGGTTCCAAATGTCATTTCTTTAATTCACGGACCAATCTGTAACCCAATCATCTAACCCCCTTTGGATCTGTGTTTTAACCTTAAGGTCAATATCTACACCTTTTCCCCCCTCTGTACCTTGGTATTCATGAGATTGGCTGGCTATATGGCGGGTGGCAGAGCCGCTTGGGGGAGCACTACCTCGCCTGGCCTTCATACGGAGGTCTGTGGCACGGGAGGGGGCGGGCAGGTGGGGTAGGGTGGTCAAGGGTGTAAGGTAAGGGTATTAAGGTAGGACACAGGGGGGATGATATTTTCCGTTGGAGATTTTTGGGGTCAAATTGCGGCGTTGAAATATCCCGGGGAGGGTTTTAAATGACAGTTAGTCATTTAGGGTTTAGCCATGATGCAGGCACAGAAAAATGGGCAAAATGTAGCCACATGGAAGTAAGCCAGAGATGAAATGTGGTTTCATATGCCGATATGTATGGTAACATGAAATGGTAACAAGGGCGGGACACCGGAAAGGACAGCAGGAATGAAAATAGGAAGAGAAAGAATTAAAAGGAGACAGATTACAGGAGCAGCAAGAGGAGGGGCATGTTGGATGGGGGAAAAAAAAGAAAAAAGATATCAAGCTTTCAAAAACAAGTAGGAGGGAATGCTGAAAGGGACAAGGAAGACAATGACACGCATGTAAGAAACAATGACAGTGATTAGTGCACGTCAGTCAGCAAACAATGAAGACAAATGAGTCAAGATGAACAGTGTGAAGGAAGACGATACGAAACGCTGTTGGGGCATACTTTCCATATTATATGTAATGATGCTGAATACAAATATGCCTGTCTGTGATTAACGCCATGGACCAAACCACTAATGGCAGCAAATAACAGAAATCTATGTCCTCTTAAATCTCTAAAAGTCTGCTGAAATTCTCCAGATGACTGCACAAATATCGTGACAAACACAAAGGGAAGCAGAAAGCAGTGAGCATATCATGCTAGTGAGTCATTCTGGGGGAAAACCAGAAGAGTGGAGATCGATTAAAGAAGCAGCTTCCACGTCCCTAGAGAAACAAAGCTGTGAGAAGAAAAAACCCCACTGAAACGAACAGTCAAGACGTAGAGAAAACAACATATCCAAGGAAAAGAAAAGGTGGGCAAAGAGTAACAGGTGCTGTGCTGAGTGTAATAATGCACCTAATAAGACTTGAATAGAGCGGTCAGTCATCAGCAAATTGTGAAGAGCTCACATCGAACCGATACCCACTGAGTGCGTTTGAAAGTGACAGATGTTGGCAAATGAGCTGTAGATCCGCCACCTTTCCATTTGAATTTGTATTGCCTGCTTTAATTTGCCGTTGTCACTCCCATTGCTGAACGACAGAGGTCAGGATTAAAGCAGAGTTACACACAGACCTTTAAACTAGAATGACCAGGGCGGTCATTATGACCATTTTGGATGGTCAGTTTAATAACTTTGTGGGGGGGGGGGGGATACAGACCTGCCGCTCCCTGAATGCTCCTAAAATGGTCTATATTTGCATTAAAATGGGTTTTAGATCAACGACACAAAAAAATAATAAGTTATACGATCTACCTAAAACGACCATGAGCGGTCAAAATTACAGCTTGTAATTTGCGTGTGATCATGCGCGTCATGTCACTATTTACGACGTGTATTGGTCGCATCATTTCTTTCCCATAGTTTACTGCTCTGTCCTAGAAACACTAGCGTTCTCCAGTGCAGAGAAATAGTCTAAACTTGATTTCTGATTATTTCCAACATGTCTAGTTACAGACGCCATTTCAGACGCACCATGAATACCACCGAGGCATTGCAGTATTTACAGGTGTTGGACAGCGGCCATTTTAAATTGTTTGAAAAATAGTATTAACGTTGTGAAAATGTTAATTTTGTCAGTCGTTTCCTTACAGACAGACCAACATACGTAATGCATTAATATCTCAATTGGGTATTTATCTTGACAGAATATAGAGATTAAAAACTGTGGGTGGTCATTTTGACCATCCATGGTCGTTCTAGTAGTTTTTACGCTCCGATCGTTAATTGGGACTGTTTCGATATTTATTTTCAGTTCTATTTTAACATTTCACATTTTATATTCCTTGTTACATTTGTTAGATTAGCAATATGTGTTTTCCGTTTTGTTTTTCAGGTAATATTTTCACTTTTTCAATTTTGCTATTCAAGTTCGACCATGTGTCTCTGAAGTTTAAATTGTTTAAAAATAATATTATAGCTGTTAAAATGTTAATTTTGGTGTCAGTCGTTTCCTAACAGACATACTAACATATGCAATGCATTAATATCTCAGTTGGGGTTTTATCTTGACAGAATATAGAGTTTAAAAACTGCCGGTCATTTTGACCGCCCGTGGTCATTTCAGGTAGGAGTGAAATCCCAGCCGTTCTAGTAAGTGAACTACCCCTTTACCACCTGGACAAAGAGAAAAAAAATAATCGGAGAAAAGGGACAGAGACTGGCTCCCAGCATCTTAGTCTACATCTCCAAAGAAACAACCA
Source organism: Lampris incognitus (assembly GCF_029633865.1). Lineage (NCBI taxonomy): Eukaryota > Metazoa > Chordata > Actinopteri > Lampriformes > Lampridae > Lampris > Lampris incognitus. The sequence goes on from NC_079218.1 coordinate 47,007,774, forward strand.
GGGAGGAAAAGCAGGATGAGGACTGATTAAAATATATGGAGAGTCTTTCCAAATGGAGAAACGCACCATCCCACAAAATACAGAGGATCTGAAAAGCTTCTTTTTCTTAAAAGAAGCAAACTCTTTGAATTAAAACGTATAAATGTTAAAACAAATCGGGCCGTTATAAAAATCGAAAACATAAATGGAGTATTTTATAATTAATATATTTTCCCCATCAAAATGGTTGTATTACTATTTGGAAATGAACTCTCCATACTGGAGTTAACCAGAGGGATTTAAGGAGACACCTATTCCTGAAACCGGGATCCTTTTGGTAAACTCTGAGTTGTAGCGCACTGCAGGGCCTGACGGAGAGAGAGACATATGCACAATGTCAGTGTCAGTATTAGGGCCCACTGCTCCTCCCATGCAGCCGAAGTTCCTGATTCATTTAAAAAAGGATAAGAAAAATAAATACTTTAGCTCGCACTACAGTGGTATCTTTGTTTCCCTCTCAACTATGGAGCCATAAGTATAGCCTAAATCCATAATCTGGAAAAATATGTTAATCCTTCAAAGGGTCTCGAACGCAAAAGGGACAGAAATGATCGCCACCAGACATGGCCTACAGTCCCCTCCATCTCTCTCTTTTTCTATTACACCCTATCTATTTTGCGGTAGATGGTTTCAAACCCTTCCAAGAATGCTTACTGATATCAATTCCCTGTATTCTCACTGACCATAATGGAAAAAGAAAAAAGCGAAAAGAAGAAACACTAGGCTGCGGAATACACCAAGACGAAAGTAAAGAATTTCTGCTTTTTTGACTGAATTCAAAGATATCTCAGCAGCTTATTCTGATTCTGAAGCAGGTCATGCCATGAGATCAAAAAGGGAAAATCAAAAGCAGCAATGAACCCAAATGAGACAACTGTCATCGTTTTGCATGGGATAATGTCCCTATATATAATATAAAAATATCATAATAAATATAAATATATATAATATATATGATATAATGTATAATAAATATAATAAAAAAATATAATAAATTTAAAATACATATAAACAATAAAAATATATAATACAATATAAAAAATGGAATAATAAAAAAATTGCAATAGTGGTAATATCACATGGGGCCAACGTAAATCCTGCCATGATGAATAATTCCTTGACAATCAAGTTATCTCAGATTAAGTGTATTAAAACTCTATACCTGGGATTCTCGTGAAAAATCCATTTTTGTGAAAATATCAAATTTAGCGTTTTTAATATGGCTACGGGGCCTGACAAAAGCATCTAAGGGACAGCCACCTGTGATACCTTAAAAAGGGACAATGAGAACGGCTCTGGCAACAGGACTTTGAAAAGTTAGCATTGCATTTCAATCACATGCCAGTAAGTAACATTATAGGTTGTGAAGTTTTTAGATTAAACAGAAGCAAATGCTTGCATTTAAACTGAAGCAGTCTTGAAGTGTGGGAAACAAAGCCATATATGAGAAGAAAGACAGGAGGACAGATGTCAGATCACACCATATTTGATAATATAATGGAGTCAGTGTCTGCCGAACAAGGGACAAAGCACACAGTAGATCGATTGAATCAACAGGGGAGGGCAATAGCGTGCCTGAGACATTGCGCAAGAGACTTTGATTGCGTTCGAGAGCTGAAAAGGAGCAGAGGAAGAGAGAGAGGAAAATAGGGAGAAAAGAGCCCCTACCTTTGATGGAGCTGGTGGGAATGATGCCCTCTGCCGTTCCGCCATAACCACCTGACACGATGCTGGTCTCATTGAGGTTAGGGCCTGACACCATCACCTGCTGCAGATCCTGCAGGATTTACACAGGCAGGAGAGGGGGAGGATGGACGGACGGAAGAAGGGGGACATACGGAGACAGAGGGTTATGCCTGAGGATGTTTGAACAAGTCCTGTTGGTTTTCCCAGACTGAGATAGAAGAAACGGGTTACAGTGGGTTAAAGGGTTATTTCACTAGAGGGTGACAAACACCACTAAGTTAGGAGGGTTAGTTGTGATTACACACACTGCAAGGCTGGTTCCTATTCTACCCGATCTATCTACCGAGCAGGTACGACCAGGGGCTGAAGGAAAGGATGACAAACCCACCGCTAATCTGCCCACCCAGTGGTTTACTTGCAAGTCTGTCGCCATGCTGCCAGTGGGACCCGGAGGGCGGATGAGCCTGCTGAAGCATGGCACCAACAGAGACTAACCCAAACAGTGCACAGGCATGGATGTCAATAAGCTGTGCCGTACTGGGAGCAGCGCACAAGCGAGCCGTTATCGGCATCCCTTCTCATATTCCTCAAAAACCCGAGAGTAGATCCAGCGATGTGGATGAAAAAACAGCGGATGACAAGCCCCGCATCCCTTCTGGGGCGTGTTGGCATTTATCTAGGCATGTAAGCAAGCGATTGTCAAGTGCTCCTCCTCTGTTTCACACGCTCCTCAATGATCAGTTAGTGAAGGAAAAGAGAGCGTGCCATGGATCAGTGACGCACAAAGACTTTTTACTTAGCCATTAGCGTGCACAACATACTTACATTTCGAATAAGGGGGGGGGGGGGAGTTATATATATTTTTGGATCCCTGCCCCCTTTTCTCCCTAATTGTATCCGGCCAATTACCCTAATCCTCCGAGCCGTCCCGGTCGCTGCTCCATCCCCTCTACCGGTCCGGGGAGGGCTGTAGACTACCACATGCCTCCTCTGATACATGTGGAGTCGCCAGCCGCTTCTTTTCACCTGACAGTGAGGAGTGTCACCAGGGGGACGTAGCGCGTGGGGGATCACGCTATTCCCCCCCAGTTCCCCCTCAGCCCCGGACAGGCGCCCCCGACCGACCAGAGGAGGCACTAGCGCAGCGACCGGGACACATGCCCACATCCAGCTTCCCACCCGCAGGTACAGCCAGTTGTGTCTGTAGGGACACCCGACCAAGCCAGGGGTAACACAGGGATTCGAATCAGCGATCCCTGTGTTGGTAGGCAACAGAATAGACTGCTACACTACCCGGATGCCCCAAATTAACACTTTTGAATCCATTTCACTCACATGCTGCATTTCTCTTCTGATCAGGCTAAGCTAAGGGGACACATTTCATTTGTTAGTAACGCTATGAGGAAATTAACCATTACTGAAGGTACTCATAAACCATAGTGTAACGGGGGGCGGGGGGGGGGTCCAATATAAGGGGATAGATATGAAGAAAGAATCAAAATTTGGGAGTTTAATGTCTACAGTAATGTGTCAAGAACTGAGATAGGTTCTCATTTCTCCAGTTCTCTCTTAGCAAACCGGTTGAGCATCCTTGATGCTTAATCCTCTCCCGCCTGGCCCTGGATAAAAGCCGTGTGCAAAACTTCAGGGGTCGCATCGACGTCAAGAAACTGGAGCGAGAACGTGCATAAAAGGCACAAAAGCTCTGCTGCACAGCCTTTTGAAAGTGTGTGAAATCCTATTATAAGATATCAATAAAAAAATGCAATAACCGTGGAATAAGGGTGCCCCATAATCAGTCTCAAAAATGACAGATGTGGGAGTGACCACTCAGCCTGAGTTCACACACTTGTCCATCATTTTTACACTTTGGCGTCTACTAGATGGTGTAGGCCTACTTAGTTTCTTGGTTGGTCAAGGAGCTGAATTTGAGCTAATGATTGAAGAAAAAGGGGCGGCACGGTGGCGCAGTGGTTAGCGCAGTCGCCTCACAGCAAGAAGGTCCTGGGTTCGAGCCCCAGGTCAATCCAACCTTGGGGGTCATCCCGGGTCGTCCTCTGTGTGGAGCTTGCATGTTCTCCCCGTGTCTGCATGGGTTTCCTCCAGGGGCTTCGGTTTCCTCCCACACAGTCCAAAAACATGTAGGTCAGGTGAATCGGCCATACTAAATTGTCCCTAGGTATGAATGGTTGTGTTTGTGTGTGTGTGTGTGTGTGTTTTGGCCCTGTGATCGCCTGGCAGCCTGTCCAGGGTGTCTCCCCGTCTGCCGCCCAATGACTGCTGGGATAGGCTCCAGCATCCCCGCGACCCTGAGAGCAGGATAAGCGGTTTGGATAATGGATGGATAGAGGAAAAATTTCCTGGAGTGCCTCCATGTTCATGAAAATAAAAAGATAACGAATAAAAACAAGACATTTCAGGGGGGTACACAGCCCTGCAAATTACTGACATGGCGGCTTAAAACAGGAATAAACATTACAGCGCTGGTAAGCCGGGAATGATTACTCCGCTTCATCCCGTTAAAACCAACTCTGCCAAAATCGCACTTCATTTTCAATTAAATCTAGATGTGGCCTTAGAGCAGTGGCCCCGCCGAGACTTGTCCGCATGTCGAGACGTCGTGACTGACCTCCCTTGGCTGCTGTTGCCACAGAGCTGGACAGGATCACCATTTTGTTGCAGTTTGCAACTTGAGATGTTGAACTTAGCGACTTGTGATAACAAACTGAAATGAAGGAATCGGTCTTAAACACATATTATCATCATCAGCTCTACTGATGGTGAGCCAACAAACATGCCGACATTTTTGAATCAACACACTCAAATGGATTCGGAAGTGCTAACTATCGTGTATTTTGTTAGTGTTTGTTAAATTGCACGATTTCTCCTACGAAAAGGTATGTTGTATAACAGCTAATATCAAACTGCTACGCCAAAAATTGTGTGTCTGGGAATGTATATAAGAAACGTCTTGCACGTCTATCTAGAGTTAGTCGGGGACTGAGGAAATAGGGGGCCACAATTAAGTTTGCACGATGGTTTACTTTGTAAAATGTCATAGTTAATTAAAACAACACACAAATTCAATGAAATTACACGATGCAGCAAGACAAACCACTGGCAAATAGGGAAGACAAACTTAAAACACGTACAAACACACACAAATAAACACACGTCCTGCTCACCCTGGTGCCTCTGGAGATCCCTACCTTCTCATCTAAACTCCACTGAAGCTTTGCGGCCTGTGCAGAGATGGAGGAGGGTCATGACAAAGAAAAAAAAAAGACAAATAGAAGAAAAAAAAAAGGACAGAAAAAATAATATAAATCCATAACTGAAATAACCAAAAGAGGACATGTTTGAGAGATGTGAAAAGGAAACCGCAGAGATAAACAGTCTGCCTGTCCATGCAGTCCGCATGCAGGGATGCGGGACTCCACGGCGACCGAGGAGCCATCGTGAGCTGATCATATGCAAGCATCTATTTAGCCAGTCAGTCCATTGGATGAACAACATTTTTCTTGATGTGTTATACGTCATTGTTTTTCATTCATAATGTGACGCCACCACCTGGCTATAATTATCTTGGCGTTAAAAAAATAAAATCAAGAACACTACAGCAATAAAACAAAAAAGACACTTAAAGGCATCAGAAAAAAAGGGGAAAAGTTCAACATCACTCATTTACATCCATTCTGCCTCTCCAGAGATGTTGTGCATTCTGCAGAGTTATGTGTTCAGCCAGTTGTACAGGCCGCTGTTCTCATTTGCCGGCGCCGACGCTTCAGAGGCCAAAGCGTCACGAGAGCAAAACCGATCCACTATGAGAACAAGCCGCGTGTCTGTAATTATTCATTTAGTTTGCACGTCTCTTGTTCCGAGAACATTTGCACAACGCTGTGGCATCTGCTTGACGTGGGAGAGAGCTGGCATGGGTATCGATACCACCTGGCATGGGTGCCAATACCGCCCGAAACACTGAGCGGACGGCTCACTCGCAGAGTTTCAATCGCAACCCAATATCTACCACTATAAAAACCTGTTTTCATGCAAATAACGACTGAATGAAAAAGGACTTTTATTGAAGTTATAAGTTGATTATTAGCTTCTGTTGACAAAATAACACCATTCTCGTTGATCAGTTGCATTTTTAAGCTAAACAATGAACTACTACTACTACTACTACTACTACTACTTTCAGCTGCTCCCGTTAGGGGGCGCCACAGCGGATCATCCGTTTCCATCTCCTCCTGTCCTCCACATCTTCCTCTGTCACACCAGCCACCTGCATGTCCTCCCTCACCACATCCATAAACCTCCTCTTTGGCCTTCTTCTTCCTCTCTTCCCTGGCAGCTCCATATTCAGCATCCTTCTCCCAATATACCCAGCATCTCTCCTCCACACACGTCCAAACCATCTCAATCTTGCCTCTCTTGCTTTGTCTCCAAACCATCCAACCTGAGCTGTCCCTCTAACATAATCATTCCTAATCCTGTCCTTCTTCGTCACCCCCAATGAAAATCTTAGCATCTTTAACTCTGTCACCTCCAGCTCCGCCTCCTGTCTTTTCATCAGGGCCATCGTCTCCAAACCATATAACATAGCTGGTCTCACAGCCATCTTGTGAACCTTCCCTTTAACTCTTGCTGGTACCCTTCTCTCGCAAAGCACTCCTGAAACTCTTCTCCACCCACTCCACCCTGCCTGCACTCTCTTCTTCACCTCTCTTCTGCACTCCCCGTTACTTTGGACAGTTGACCCCATGTATTTAAACTCACATGCCTTTGTCACCTCTACTCCTTGCATCCTCACCATTCCACTGTCCTCCCTCTCATTCACGCAAATGTATTCCGTCTTGCTCCTGCTGACTTTCATTCCTCTTCTCTCCAGTGCATACCTCCACCTCTCCAGGCTCTTCTCAACCTGCACCCTACTCCCGCTACCGATCACAATGTCATCCACAAACATCACAGTTCACAGAGACTCCTGCCTGACCTCGTCCGTCAACCTGTCCATCACTACTGCAAACAAGAAAGGGCTCAGAGCCGATCCTTGATGTAATCCAAATGTCTGTCAATCATTCACGTGCACAGCCTTTCTGTTAGTTTTCTTGTCATCACTATGGATCACGTACAGACTAAACAGTCCATCCATTATCCGAGCCGCTTATCCGAATTCGGGTCGCGGGGTTGCTGGAGCCCATCCCAGCAGTCATTGGGCAGCAGGCGGGAAACACCCTGGACAGGCCGCCAGTCCATCACAGGGCCAACACACACACATTCACACCTAGGGGCAATTAAGTACGGCCGATTCACCTGACCTACATGTCTGTGGACTGTGGGAGGAAACCGGAGCACCCGGAGGAAACCCACGTAGACACGGGGAGAACATGCAAACTCCACACAGAGGACGACCCGGGACAACCCCCAAGGTTGGACAACCCCGGGGTTCGAACCCAGGACCTTCTTGGTGTGAGGCCACCATGCTACCCACTGCACCACCGTGTCACCCAGACTAAATAAATACCAAATAAGCCAAAATAAACTAAATAAAATACTAATAAACTAAATAATAAACAATAATAATAAAGAAATAAATTATAACTAACACTAAATAGTGCTTCACAATATTAATGTTGAGATAAGAGATTCGCTGAAAAAAAACAATTTTCATATGCATGGGTAAACAACTGTCATACATTTTACACCCCACAGCATAAGGATGCTGGACATAGCGATATTTATAAATACCTCACCTACAAGAAAAACAGTGCTTGATAATATCCATGATGGGGTAACTTAGACATTCTTTTTTTTTTGTTTATATGCATAAAATAAGAGTTTTGTCAGTTACAACACCCGAACTCAGGTATGCATGTGAACCTGGTTCGGAGAGAGGGTTTACGGAGGGGGGGGGGGCAAACGAAGAAGTGGGACTGGATATTTTGGGGGGGCGTTATGTCACAATCGCTCACTTCTTCAAAGTTACCTACGCCAGCTTTAAATTTCCACAGCAGAAATCAACTGGAAAAGAACCTTGCAAAAAAAAAAAAAAAGAAGAAAAAAAGAAAACACCAAAAACAAAATGTCATTCAAATCTGCAGCAAGCGCATATCAAAAGGCTGTCTGCAGAATGAAAAGGGAGGGCATGCCAAGCCGCATAAGCTGCGGTGAATAGGCAGAGGATATCAGCGGGCTGAATCGTGAGGGCCAGAAAGCCCAAGGACAAAACACAGCCAGCTTCAGATTAATTGTGGAGTTGCTATGACGACTGGTTAATATCCAACACGGAACAGTGCAGCCAAACACTCCTGTCGCCTTGTGACGAATGCATTAAAACTGAGGTAACCAACCAAAAACGCTGATAAATGGCAAGGGCACTGCTCCGACGTGCACGCATACAAGATCTGAAGTGCGGCACTTTAGTTTGGTTAGCAAATAAGTTTTAATGGCCTGCCTCCCTCCAGGATCTGGAGTCACTGCAACTGGAGCACTGTTTGTCAAACGAGGCGTGCCTCGGGGGCGAGCGACAACGTGCAACCTGTTCCGCATACTCGTGAAACTGCCATTTAACAGAGCAAACGACGCCCGTTCTAAAGCCTCGGGCAAAACGAGACTTCTGTGCCCCTTGGCATTTTCGCCTTCCGTATTCCCCGGGCTCGGCGAGGGTTTAGTTATTTTGCAGAGGACAGGCATCCACCGACGGCCATCGCCGCGTTCGAGAGACTAACAACGGTTCGACGCACAACGGTAACCAAACACACACCGCCGGTTGCTCTGAGCCAAACCTGAAGACCGCGTCGGCTGTTCAGTGGAACCGGTAGTTCTCGTGCAGACAGCGTGGCGCCAACAGGTAGCGGCTCAAGAGGACCCTGTTAGCCCACAGGCGGCTAAGAAAGCCTTGAACCCTCACCCACTCTTGGTTTAGGCTTTATGGCTGTGAGCCCACCAACAGCTCTAAATTTGTCCTTTAGCAAGCAAAAAAACCTCATCATTCAAACAGTTGCTCTCCAGTCCCGGGCCAGATCAATTAAGGTCTCCATTTTCTGAATTAAGTCCCCACAGATCAATCAATCAAGTCGCATTTTATGCAGCACTTTTCTAGCTGCCGCCACTCCACTTTAGATGGACAGATGGGTTTACTGAATCTAATTCAGAAAAGAGAATTCAGACAAACAGAAAACACCTGAAAATAATAATAAAAGGAAGTGCTCTATACTTCGGCATTTCATCAGAACTCAACAGAAATGAGGGCGTCCGGGTAGTGTGGCGGGCCATTCCGTTGCCTACCAACACGGGGATCGGCGGTTCGAATCCTTGCGTTACCTCCGGCTTGGTCGAGCGTCCCTATAGACACAATTGGCCATGTCCGCGGGTAGGGAGCCGGATGTGGGTATATGTGTTTCGGTCGCTGCACTTAGCGCCTCCTCTGGTCAGTCGAGGCGCCTGTTCGGGGTGGGGGGATCCTCCCACACGCTACGTCCCCCTGGCAAAACTCCTCACTGTCAGGTGAAAAGAAGCGGTTGACGACTCCACATGTATGGGAGGAGGCATGTGGAGGTCTGCAGCCCTCCCCGGAACGGCAGAGGGGGTGGAGCAGTGACCGGCACGGCTCGGGCCGAGTACAATTGACCTTTCGCAAAGTACCACCCCGGAACGGTGCTTGTCCAATCCTACCTTAGCAACGGCCCGTCAAGCTTTCAAACACACAGCAAAATGCTGAAACGGTGTCCCTATGGGATCTGCAGACCGGATACTAGATATGTGAAAAGTTTGGGGGGGGGGGTGTCATTTTCTTTCCCTTCCCCAAACCCAGAACGCAAGAAGCGCAATGTGGGCAATAGATTTGGCAGTATAGCAGACCCCATGGCCAGATTAATCCATCCAGAATCAACAAAAATACCTGCCTGCTCCAAGCTAAGCTTGCTACTAGCTATTATTGATAGCTAATACAGCTAACGTATTATTACTGTTACTTTTACCCACACAACGCGCTGTTTCTTCCTTTATGTTTTGGTGTTTTCCGGCTACTTCCTGGATAGTTCTGAAATGCTTGACGGTCATAGCAACAGTAACTAAGGGGGGCGGGACTTTGCGAAAGGTCAATTGGTGAGAAAAAAAAAAGAGGGGGGGATCCAAAAAAAATAAGGAAATCAACAGAAGTGCTTCGATACCAGTGTAATAGTGTAATGCTTCAGTGGAAGCAGAGCAGCGATGGGAGGAGGCGGCGTTTGGGGGAGATGTGCAGAAACGAAACCCGCTTTATTCGAGTGTTTAAGACTGGCTCATCTGACGAGTGTCTCTTTTAGTGTTGCATCCCGCTTCTTCTTCTTCCTCTGACACCCGACACGGTTCGGCTGAGGCGTGGTCTGAACGCGGTGAACAGCCCTACACCGTCAGCGTGTATTTAGCACATCAAGCCTTAACATGCCGCAGAGTCTCCATCTTACTCTGAAGATGCTTTACACAAAACTCACAAAACAAACAACCGGTACTGAAGCTTTTCACATATTCTGATTAAAGGACACGGTTGGATTTCCGTTGTGTTTGACTACAAGTCACTTCAAAAACAAACCAATAAAATAAAAATGAAATACATGCAATAAATGCAAACACAATAAAGACATCTGAAAATTAAAGTGAAATACATTTAGGGAATAGTCGAACAAATCCTGTTGGGTGGTGACCGATAAGGCAGCGGGCCCCAAAGTGACTCCTCAGCCAAGTGGGAGAGTTAAAGCTTGCTGTGAAGGGATACTGGCCAACAGATCCATTTGAGGGCCACTTTCCTTTTCAGTGAAAAACAAAAGGGTGTGGTATTTGTTTTCCTTTCACAGGTAGCAGCATGAGCGTCTCTTATAGCGAAGCTGCGACGGTTCAAATGAACGAGGTGGAAAATGCCGTGGGACATTTTCTGTAAACGGTGGATTCAAAATATAGGGATAAAATCATATTCCACATGTAATCCCGTCACTTTATTTTATCTATTTATTTAGGATCCCCCCCCCCTTTTTGCCCCATTGTATCCGTTCAATTACCCTACTCTTCCGAGCCATCCCGGTTGCTGCTCCACCCCCTCTGCCGATCCGGGGAGGGCTGCAGACTACCACATGCCTCCTCTCATACATGTGGAATCACCAGCCGCTTCTTTTCACCCGACAGTGACGAGTTTCACCAGGGGGGATGTAGCGCGTGGGAGGATCACGCTATTCCCCCCCTCCCGGTCCCCCCCTCCCCGAACAGGTGCCCCGACCGACCAGAGGAGGCGCTAAGTGCAGCAACCAGGATACATACCTACCTCCGGCTTCCCACCCGCAGGCACGGCCAATTGTGTCCGTAGGGACGCCTGACCAAGCCGGAGGTTAACACGGGGATTCGAACCGGCGATCGCTACCCGGACGCCCTGTAATCCGGTCACTTCAAAAAGTCAGTAAGGGGCAGCAGCCTCCTGGTGGTCTGCTAGCGTGACGTTACAGAACAGAAACTCAGGCGTCTGTATTTGAGACCCACCTGTTCCAGGCTGTCGTCCTCCGGTAGATTCCCGGTGTCTCCGTTGCTGTTGATGGGGATCTCCATGGTGGCAGCTTTGCTCATGATGCTGTCACTCATCATGCACTGTGTCTGGGAGACAGAGGTGGGGGGGGGACCATAAAAAGAGGGGAAGGGTCAAATGCATGGGGGGGGGGGTGAGAGTGAGGCCTAAATGTGGTTATGAAGGGTAAGAGACCAAAGAGCAGTCAGAACAGACAAACCATGGGGCAGATGGGAATATAACAGATGCAAATAAAAGAGGTGGGTTTTCAAAGGGCAAGGCGCATCCTCTCAGCATAAGAAAAACACAGATGAAAGCGCCCCCCAATCCTACATACACACACTCATATACACACACACACACAAGCGAGCCACCAGTACAATGAGCCTTCTTGTTCAAGTGCCCACTCCATTTTCCAGTTCAATAACCAATATATTAGCAGGGCCCACTCCCTACAGTCACCAACGTTGAGAGAGGTGTCAGCAAAACGCCACCGTTGTAACAACAGTGTCTAGTCATCAGTATATAGTTCACACAGACTAAACTACACACACACACACAAAAATCACATTTGCAAAAAAAAAAAAAATCGCTGCACAAGCAGCAACACACGTCCATATTTTTGGCTCAGCGGCGGCAGGGAAGATTGACAACGTAATGGATTCACTCCTACAAAACTCGATAAGGTGTGTGTATGGGTGTGTGCACGCGCAGACGTGGGGCATGCATGGCAGGGCTAATTTGAGGGCCAACAGACAGGCGAGAAGCTTATCGGGGCTTTGGCAACGCGGAGCAGGATGTGGGCTAAATGAGTAAACGTCACACCTGGATAGAGTCAAGAATGTGGGCCTGCACAAACAGACTGCGCCCAGCGACAATAGGTGCCGCCTTGTAGATTACTGGCCATTGTTTACACGTGGAAACGTAGTACTCGCACAACTGGTAGTGCCTCCGAAGAGTTTTACAACCGAAATGAACAAGAGCCACCAGCAGAACAGCAGTCGATTTGGTTTGGGCTGCAGAGTTTGTCTCCTCCACCAAACACTAAGGCAGGAAAGGCCGGCGTCCAACCAGTTGTTAATGGTTAATGGCCGGTGAGGTGCCCAGTAACCTTTCCATTACATAACCGGAAGCATATCTGGGAATCCACCAGTTGACACCCTTGGACGAGACTGGTTTCCTGTTCTGCTGGAGAATATTCTAGGTTTCAACCTCTCCACTGGCTCTCCGGAAAAGTGAGCATCCCAGCCAGAGGCAAAAAAAAAAAAACCCAGCAACCAGCACGGCCCACTGGTGTTCGGTCATCTTACACTTTGGCAGACAAGCCCCGGTGGTAGAGAACAGCCCTGCCTCCTCGGACTGAGCTTGCCGAGCTGGGACGGTTTCAGGCCAGAGCAATGCACGCCTCACATCAAGTAGGGGAAAAAAGGATTTGGGCCTTTAGAAAAATCATGAAACCAGTCACTTTATGTTCCAGATTGGCAAAAGGCAGTAAACTCAAGAGCATCACTATACAGACTAAATTCTTATATTAACAGTATAAAATCAGCTTTAGGGTGATTGGCCTTGGCCTACAAACAAAACATATCTGAAGGTTGAGATAGTGGCTTTCAAACACAAACGCTGCCAGGATGAAGGCGCGGCGCTTTATTTTCAACCTCAAAACGGAACCGCCGAACACGGCGAAACCAATGGAGAAACGTGTCCCTGTTGCTACTCAAATGAAACATCCCAGTTCTTCAACAAAAACCAAATTCAGCAAACCGCCACCATTAGTTTTAATACTTCATTGCTTTTTGAACTACAGAAAACATCCGTCTCGCCCGGGCATTGTGGATGTACCATCGCTCGGCAAGGTTATATCGTTTATGGGCCACAAGCAGTCGCAAACCAAATAACTTCTATCTCATGTATGCTGTTCAATTTCCTTTTCATTTTGAGGGGAAATGACTTGTGATGAAAAAGAAAAAAATCTCTAACACATGAAAGAGTATTTCTGTAAAAATACGTTTCAAAAGATGGATATTTTTGGGCCGGAGAAAACACAGACGCCAATGGAGACATCTTGTCTCTGTTAAAACAGAATTAGGCCTCGTGGGTACAAAATCACTGAGAGCGTGTCACTTGTCATTTCACAATGCCAGAAAATTATAATGTTTGAGAGCAACTCACTGACAGCAATGAGGCGGTGCATCACCGACTGCTTTGTGATCGTGGCATCACATCACGGTTTGACCACTTTGGGGCAACACTAATGTTTGAAGTAAGGCTCAAGTGCTTCTCACTTTTCTTTTTTTTGGCCCTGCCGGCGGGAACAAGGGGCCAGGTACATCTCCTCAGAAACATGGGGATCGGCTCACAATAAACTCCGAAGCTTCCCGGGTAAAAGCAGCTTACCTGGCCCTTTTTCCCCAACAGTTGTGGAAGTGAAAAATAAAAATACAAAAGCCAGACTGGAGATGATTCAACGAGCGGTGCTCAACTTATGCACGTCTTCATATCAACAGCCATAATGATGCCACGGGTCTACACGGTATGGCTGCCTTCTTTCAGCACACCGACTCGTTCCACTGATGCACTTTTATTGTGTTGACTCTGTGTGTTGTCTAGGGGATTGTCTTTTACCTGTGTGCCTTTGTCTGTAATGGACCCTGGGTCTGCAATAAAGCTTTGAATTGAAAATTGAAATGAATAAATGACCTCCAGTGAATTGTGTTGTGATGCAGATCAAGTCCAGGTTTTCCGCTTTCTGCAACAACACAGCCTGGTATCGTGGCATTTCGGTTGACCGACGTCCACCTAGTCTGCAGAAACACGAATAATCTAACAGCAGTTCCTGCACCTATATGGAGCAGCACTGGGCGATTAGTGTGGGGACGGGACACGTGTTCAATCACATGGGCTGGCCAGGTGACTGCAGGATTTACGTCTCAGCTTCATGTTAGGGACTTCCTTACCGACCCCTACCTACTACTCGCCCATTTAACAAAAACAAAACAAGGTAAATCAAAAGAAATAAATTCAGAAGTGAAAGTTGTTGTTTCCATCGTTACACTGCAGCCAACTAGGAGCCGGGCACAACGCACGGCGGTTGCGCAATAGTCCACGCGGACACACGAGCACGTGCACGATCACGAGCAAACTAAATACCCAGATCTGTGGTACATGTTATGGGGGGGGGGTCGACATTAAAATGAGTAGGACGCCTAATATTTCCGTCCTCCGGCCCGAACCCCCTTAACCGCGCGGCGGATGGAGACAGGTGCAGCACAGGTGTGCTCCCGCCCCGTCTCCGGCGGGGCCTCCGGCACGTCAAACACACACGGCTCTCGTCGCGTCCCCTCGACCCGGCGAGCCGGCAATAACGCGGGTCGGAAAGGTCGGGCTGTATTCTAGCGGAGCGGGGCGGGGGGGGGGGGGGCTGGTTATTATTATTATTATTAATAATTTAATGGCGCCGCCGGAATGTCTGCCAAAGGCCCGTCTTTAAGTTTCAACCGACAAATAAAGGCGCTTCGCCGAAGCGGGCGTAATATAGTCCCGGTCCCGGGCGAGGCGGGAGACGGTAGCCGGGACCGGGAGAGGAGAGGAGAGGCGTCTTACCGGTTCGCTCGGTCCCGTCGAAAAGCAGATAACGCCAAGCTAGCAGGCTAACGTCAGCGCATCCCTGGACGTCCGGCTCTGAAGTGGGGGGGCTGGCGGTGTTTCCAGGTCCGTCCGAAGATGCGACCGAGCGGGATATAGTCACCGGTCTCGGTCAGGAATCTGTGGAGGACATGGCCGGATGAAGGCGGCCTCCTCCGGTTCGTCTCTACCGCCGGGCTCTTGTTGATAATAGCGGACCCCCTTTCAGGCGACGAGCGCTGGGCGGAACTGACGACATCCTGGTCATTTCTCTTTTTTTTTTCTTTCTTTAGCCGCTGTTAGCGGGCGGGCCCCGTATGGGAGCCCCTTGGGTGCCACCCTTACAACCAACACGTGAGGAAAAGAGGACGGGGATAAAATGCACGAAGACAACACTGAAACGCCCTTATTCATCCATAAAATGATTTAATACCCCCCCTCCTCCTCTATCTATATCTATATATCTACATTCATTCTCTCTCTCTATATATATATATATCTATATCTACTCCTGTATTTTCACAACGTGTGTCTGTGTGAGAGTCTATAAACGGCCAAACTAAAGCACTTGGGGCCTCGATTCTTTTTGGAGGTTATTGGGGATGATCAGGGGCACCTATTAAAAAATAGCAGAACATTAAATTTAAATAATTATGCATAAATATGAATTTTTCTTAAAAAATGGCTAAAAAAAACACTTTTCTCGGCATTTCAGATGATTCTGAGCATCTTTGATTTTTTTCGCCTATAAAAAAAAAATTTCTCGGACTTCGAAATGTTTTGGCATTATGCGAAATATATGCATTTTTGCAAAAATGCACTTATGATCCTAATTTTTTTTTGGAGGTGGTAGGTATTGTTCCAGAGAGGACCAGAAAAACAGCAGAAAATTAAAATATAATTATAATAATTATGCATAATTATGCAAAATATGCATTTTCTAAAAATGGCTAAAAACCACTTTTCTCAGCATTTCAGATGATTCTGAGCATTTGGGGGGAGGGAGTTGGAGTGGGGGGGGGTTAGGGGCAGGGGGAAGGCGGTTAGCTGGCAGGATGAAGAGGAGGGACATTTAGACGGGTGGGTAACCAAACCGCTACATTGTAGCGGTGTTCTTCTAGTCTACTCATATTTTCGTAATGTGTGTGTGTGTGGTGTTAGTGTAGATAGCGGGACCGAAAACTAAAGCATTTATGATCCTAATTCTTTTTGGAGGTGGTAGGTATTGTCTCAGAGAGTAAGGGAAAAAATCCCAGAAAATTCAAATTATGCATGATTGTGCATAAATATGCAAAATATGCATTTTTCTAAAAATGGCTAAAAAACACTTTTGTCGGCATTCCAGATGATTCTGAGCATTTTTGATTTTTTCACCTAAAAATGTTTTTCTGGGACCCCCCCCCCAACCTGGAAAATGTCACCCTCTCCCCCTTTAATGTTATTGTGTATGCAATGTCATGTATGTGAAATATGCTTGGTGACCATCGTCTACAACTTGCCATTTAGCCCCTTTCCACCCCCACTTGAAGTGGGGTACCGCTACATTGTAGCGGGGTTCTTCTAGTATATATATATATATGGACTGATACTGGAGGCCAACTAGTTCGAGAATTTTGCTGCTGAACACTGCTGGAAGTTTTCATCCATAGCAAGAACAACAACAATAATAATGATAATAATAATAATAATAATAATAATAATCGCACAGTGGTGTTTGTGTGTCTTTATTTCCAATCTTTAAAAAGAATCACTGTTACAAAAATGTATATACAGTCACTGACTTATAAAAATGGTATAGAAAAGAGAAAAGGGCGACAGAAATGTTCCAAACCAGAATCGAGGTTTGGAACATTAAGGTCGTGAGCTCAGCATCACCCTGGTGTCAACCTTGGCATATATGCTGGGCTAGTTAGTCTGCTTTATCAGGCCGTGGACAAGGAGAGACGTTCTGAGGTAGCCTTCAGCGGCACAGCTGAGGATGAGCCAATCGATCAGAGTGAACAATGGGGTCACCTCCTCTTTCCAGCACACGCTCCATAAGGTCACAACAGCTTGACGTGTTCATAGATGGGCTTGCAACCCAATTGCTGACTTCGCTTATGAAAAACTGCTGGATCTCCTCAGTGAAAGAAGAAATGTCAGTGTGTAATTCATCATCCAAAGCAGTTGAATCAAGTGCAACTGGACTTGGTATATATTGTTGCACTTGATTCAGTTCCTCTGGATAACCATGGCCTGGATGAATGAGAACATTCACAGACACGTGTGATTCATTATCATCATTGACACGTGAAATGGCTAGTAACGGCTTTAAGTGAATGCAGCTGTTCTCCTAGGCACAGATTTTGAACATTAAACTATAAAAAGATTTTTCTGCATTCTCATTAGCGCTCAGATTATGAATAAGTGGTCGTCTCTTCCTTTGTTTTCACACCACGGCACCACGGTAGCTTGCACTAAGGCCTTGTGATGGATACAATAAACGGTCAGGAACTTGACGTTTCCCCCCCCCCCCCCCGCAGTTATGTACTAGAAACAGAAAGAAAGCCACGGTATTTTGTCATTGTAACGACTTGTATTCTTATAATGAATGTGTCTCCTGCATTTAACCCATCCTATTGCATAGGAGCAGTGGGCGGCTGCTGCACCCGGGGACAGACGCTAGTTCTTCTTTCCATTGCCTTGCTCAGGGGCACAGACAGGAGTATTAACCCTAACATGCATGTCTTTTTGATGGTGGGAGGAAACCCACATAGACACGGGGAGAACATGCAAACTCCACACAGAAAGGACCTGGCACCGTCTGGGGTTTGAGCCCACGACCTTCTATTGGCTTCAATTATAAACATGACTATTATTAAGGTCCAACTTTTGGCAAGTATACATAAGGTTTGTTTTGTGTGAGTTTCAAGGATGCTAGCACATTACCTGGTTATACAAAAAATGTGAGCAAAACACGTAAGGTTTCTTCTTCTCATTACAGTTCCTACCATGTGGTTGCTGAATGTTTCCCAATTTCACCGTTTGGTAACTACCCTAATGTCAAATTTCACATCATGGACCGTGTTACAGAGCTCTGCAAAGAATACTACTCAAATAAATGTAGACCGGGCCAGACGTGTAACAAAACCTCCCCTGTAATTTACATCCTCACCTTCCTTTGTAGTTGCCTGTGGTCTGCCAATGCTGGTGTCACGACCCATGATCACCAACTGGGTGCAGGCTGCCAGGGGGTCATATGTGAAGTGCAACTCTGTTGGGGCACAACAGAATGATAGACTGCAAGGGATCATTTGTTTGTGCGAATCGGAAATTGCAGTTGGTGCCACAACCACAGCTGACAAATTACTTGATACTCAAGTTGGCAGAAACATTGATGCAACAACAAAAAGAGCAAAGCATCTGTTTGCTGGTTGTCATAACAGCAGCGTTGGTACAATTAGCGTGGTGTAGACAGTAGAGTAGTAGTACTAGCTCTCACGGTAGTGGATACAGTTTGCTTAAATCGGTCGGAGTTGAGCGAGACCGAAGTGAAATTGAAACACATGTGACCATATGTGCAGATGGCATACCAGTGAGACTTGACGCATGACGTCTGCTTCAAGTCTCAAAGGAGACACTTATTCAACACTGTTTTTGAGAGCCCCAAAAGAGGTGAAACAGCTTGGAGCCACGTTTCTCTTCTCTGCTGCTCCTCGGTCAAGGGAGGATGATGACAAGTGTGCTCAACACCATTCCCTTCCCATCGATGTATGGCGCAAATGCGCTGAAGCAGAGACTTCCACCGACTCACACAATCCTACAAAAATGAGACCGGACTCTGGGCGACACATTTGTCCTTAAAAAAAACACATAGTATTGGGAAGGAGCCCTGCATTTAGGATTTGTATCAGGAACAGCAGATCAGGAGTAATATTTTACCTTTCAGATTTTATCAAGGGAAATAATCTGATTACGGTTCACTCACAGGTTACATGATTATCATATAAAGTATCTTAATATTGATAAACATAACCCCAGATTTCTCTTTGACACTGCATCTAAAAATTAGCAGTCTATTAGCTGCTCACCATTCATGGCTCATGAGTTTCTACACCTTTTCTGCAATAAAGTGGATGAGATCATAAACAAAATTAGTTCTTCAACTTCAGCTTCTCCTGCAGATCCTGTCTTACCAAATTCATATCTATACAATGAGTCACTGATAATCCCTGTTATTACAGCTATTCGAGACTATGTCTCTTGATACTTTAACTAAGCTCGTGTCAGCTTCTAAACCAACTACTAGACCCCCTTACCAGCAAATCTTTTTAAAGACCTCTGGCCTTTCCTGGGATCTACATTTCTAGACATTGTTAATTTATAACTTACTACTGGCACTGTTCCCAGCAGTTTTAAGACAGCTGTGGTTAAACCTCTACTTAAAAAACTGCTCCTCGATTTAGGGTCTCT
The DNA here is from genome assembly GCF_029633865.1 of Lampris incognitus. Taxonomy (NCBI): domain Eukaryota; kingdom Metazoa; phylum Chordata; class Actinopteri; order Lampriformes; family Lampridae; genus Lampris; species Lampris incognitus. The sequence continues at coordinate 47,027,107 of NC_079218.1, forward strand.
TAGGGCCCTTTCACACTTATGTTGTTTAGTCCGGACTTTCAGACTTTCCAGAAAAGTCCAAACCAGATTGCCAGGTGTGAAACCTCTTGGACCAGGGTACAGGGATCAAAGACTCGGTCTTTGGTCCAAGCTCAGGAGGTAGTCTTGGTTCAGACCAAGGTTCATGAATGTCTAATGTGAAATCAAAGGTTCGGACTTTCGGATCAATCATAGGAAGTGATAAAACAAACACAAACAGTAACACCAAGCAACAGCGAGCGCGCCTGGCAACAACGAGCGCACCTGGCGGCAACAACGAGCCAAAAGTTCAAGTCAAGGTCCGCTGGTATGAAAGCAAAAGTCCTGAACCTAATGACTATAAAATGACAGATGTGAAAGCACCAGAACCAGACTCTGGTTCAGACCTTGGTTTGGACTTTCAAGTGTGAAAGGGACTTTAATCACTATCGACCATTCTCTAATCTTCCATTCCTCTCTAAAGTACTAGAGAGAGTTGTCTATCAACAATTTTCAACCCACAGAGAAGAAAACCCTCTACGTATATGAACCTTTTCGATCAGCTTTCAGGGCCTGTCACTCCACTGAAACTGCTCTGACCAGAGTGGTGAACGGTCTTTTACTAGCTATGGACTCTGATTCCACTTCTGTGCTTCTACTACTGGACCTCAGTGCAGGCTTTCACACCACTGATCACTGTATACCATTAGACAGATTAAATTGTAATTTTGGTGTCTCTGGCTTAGCTCTCTCTTGGCTTAAGTCCTATTTATCTGGAAAACACATTGTGTCTGCTATAGTAATATTACATCAAAATTAATCTGACGTTAAATATGGTGTACTTCAGAGCTCAGTTCTTGGCCCTCTACTTTTCTCTCTTTAAATTTCACCTCTTGGCCAAAATTATACACAGTTATGGAATAAATTTCCATTTCTATGTTGATGATACTTAGCTGTAGTTGCCTATAAGGGCTGATGATCATACTCAAATGACTAATTTAGAGGCCTGCTTGGCTGCTGTGAAAAATTAGATGTCACTAAACTTTCTGCTCTTAAATTCTGTGAAAAATTAGATGTCACTAAACTTTCTGCTTTTAAATTTATATCTACTGTTTTAAATAGATCAGATTGTATTTATAACTTTTGAGACTGTTTTTTCTGATGTATTGTCATGTTTTTATTTTGTCTTGATTGTTCTTTGTCTGCCTGTCCAATAGTTTTCTTATGTATTGTTAAGTTTTTATTTCTGTATTAATTGCTGTTTGTTTGCCTGCCCAGGGACTGCAGATGTAATTAGCTGCCAGCTAACTCTGGCGCAATTGTACAATTGTGCAATGTCCCTGTCAAATAAACAATAAACAAAACGAAAACAAAATTCAGATAAAACCGAGATGCTAGTTTGGCCCTGCTAGACACAGACACCAATTTGATCAAGTAACAATGACAATCGACAACTCTTGTGATTTTACAAGGTGTGGCAGCCAAAAATCTTGGTGTTATGTTTGATCCCAGCCTCTCCTTTGATAAGCACATTAAAGAAATCACCAAGACTGCCTTTTTTTCCCACTTACATAACATAGCTAAAAGTCAGTCTTTCCTGTCTATGGCTGACACAGAGACTCTAATGCATACATTTGTTTCATCCAGACTTGATTACTATAATGTTCTGTTTTCAGGTCTACCACGTGCTAGCACTAAAAGTCTTCAGATGGTTCAGAATGCTGCAGCTAAAATCCTAACTAAATCTAGAAAATTAGACATATAACACCAATTCTTGCCTCCCTTCATTGGCTTCCTATCCTTGTTAAATCAGACTTCAAGGTGCTTCTGCTAACCTATAAAATCCTAAATGGGCTTCCTCCATCTTCCCTGTCTGATCTCCTTAAACCGTACAGTCCATCTCGAGCTCTTTGCTCTCAAAATACAGGGCTCCTGTGTGTACCCAACGTTAAAAAGAAGTCAGCTGGTGGCAGCAGGGCCTCTTCCTATAGGCCCTTGTTCTTGTGGAATAACCCGCCTGCTGCCATCAGACAATCGGAGTCTGGTGAGTCCTTTAAATCCAAACTTAAAACTCACCTTTTTGTCTTAGCCTACAATTGGTTGCCTTTAAGTTGAGTGCTTCACAACCTGTACTGCATGGCACATCAGTTTCTGTCTCAACGAATTTACCGAGCACCCGTCTGCCGATGACATCATAGAGTATAGATTGACTATTGTAAACTGTTCTCTTCTCTCTCATGTCTTTTCTCTCTCTCTCTCTCTCTCTCTGAATGATGTCTTCTCCTTTCTCTTTTTCTGTGTATGAAGGGTGTGATTTGAGTCTCCCTTGTGTGCACGTGCAGTCTGTCCTCCTCCCAGGTCTCCATGGTGACAGTGGTCGCCACATGGACACTGCTTGGCATCCCCTTCATCATATTTTCTTTTTGTATATCTTATAAATCCATATAATTCTGTTATCCTGTTTTAATGTTACATAGATGGGTGACTCTTTTTTTTTAACATGGTGACGCTGGTCACATGGCTCGGGTCCTGGGCTGTTTCGCTGGCATTTGGACACTGCTTGGCATCCTCCTCGTCATAGTCTTCATATATTTTATAATTCTGTTATCCTCTTTCAATTGTTCCATTCTGTAAAATGTGTAAACACAACATCCATTGCACGTTGTCCGTGATGTTTCTTCCCATTTTTCCTCCGTTGAAGGGTTTTGTTTGTTCTTTAGGGAGCTGTTTCTTATCTGATTCGAGGATCTAAGGACAGGATGTCGTGTTACTGTAAAGTCCCTTGAGGCAAAGTTGTCATTTTTGATATTGGGCTGTACGAACTCTGGGGGCATCCGGATAGCGTTGCTGTCTATCCCGTTGCCTGCCAGCACGGGGATTGCCAGTTCGAATCCCCGTGTTGCCTCCGGCCTGGTCGGGCGTCCCTACGGACACAATTGGCCGTGCCTGCAGGTGGGAAGCCGGATGTGGGTATGTGTTCCGGTCGCTGCACTAGCGCCTCTTCTGGTCGGTCGGGGCGCCTGTTCGGGGGCGGGGAATAGCGCTACGCACCCCCTGGCGAAACTCCTCACTGTCAGGTGAAAAGAAGCGGCTGGCGACTCCACATGTATCGGAGGAGGCCACGTGGTAGTCTGCAGCCCTCCCCGGTACGGCAGAGGGGGGGTGCAGACCGGGACGCTGGCTCTTGGAGTAATAGAAAGCAGTCTTTTTTAAAAGAACAATGATTTACATGGCGATAAAAGTCCGGATGTATGTCCACTGAATTCTCACAGGACTTAAAGGCTCCAACGTATCGCTGTTGTCTAGACCAGTGGTTCTCAACCTTTTTGGGGTCCTGGACCCCCCCTGCGTATTTTTGATCTACCCTGAGGACCCCTCCACCCGATCTTGGGGGAGGGGGGTTGCAATTTGATAGAAACAGTAGAAACTGCATTTTAAATTGCATTATAGCATTTATTCACTCTTTGGGGCAAAAATAAGAGCTTTCAGTTGTAACTTAGATATACACTGCTCAAAAAAATAAAGGGAACACATAAGCAATGCAGTGTAGCTCCAAGTCAGTCACACTTTTGAGATATCAACCTGTCCACTTAGGAAGCAACACTGATTTGTGAATCAATTTCACCTGTTGGTAAATTGTCTAATTTCCACCTGGTGGAAATTAGACAATTTGCAAGACAACCCCTATAAAAGGAATGGATTTGCAGGTGGTGGCCACAGACCATTTGCCTGTCCTCATCTTTTCTGGCCGATCTTTGGTTAGTTTTTCATTTTGCTAGTGCCCTCACCACTAGAGGTGGCATGAGGCGGTATCTGCAACCTACAGAAGTTGCTCAGGTAGTGCAGCTCATCCAGGATGGCACATCAATGCGTGCTGTGGCAAGAAGATTTGATGTGTCTCCCAGCACAGTGTCCAGAGCATGGAGGAGGTACCAGGAGACAGGCCAGTACACCAGGAGACGTGGAGGGGGCCGCAGGAGGACAACAACCCCGCAGCAGGACCGCTATCTGGTCCTTTGTGCAAGGAGGAACAGGAGGAGCACTGCCGGAGCCCTACAAAACGACCTTCAACAGGCCACTAATGTGCAGGTTTCTGCTCAAACAGTGAGAAACAGAATGCATGAGGATGGTATGAGGGCCCGACGTCCACAATTGGGGCCTGTGCTCACAGCCCAACACCGTGCAGCCCGATTGACCTTTGCCAGAGAACATCTTGGTTGGCAGATTCGCCATTGGCGCCCTGTGCTCTTCACAGATGAGAGCAGGTTCACACTGAACACATGTGACAGACGTGAGAGAGTCTGGAGACGCTGTGGAGAACGTTCTGCTGCCTGCAACATCCTCCAGCATGACCGGTTTGGCAGTGGGTCAGTGATGGTCTGGGGAGGCATATCCTTGGAGGGCCGCACAGACCTCTACGTGCTAGCCAGAGGTACCATGACTGCCTTTAGGTAACGGGATGAGATCCTCAGACCCATTGTCAGACCATATGCTGGTGCAGTGGGCCCTGGGTTCCTGCTCATGCATGACAATGCTCGTCCTCATGTGGCCAGAGTGTGTCAGCAGTTCCTGTATGTCGAGGGCATTGATGCTATGGACTGGCCCGCACGTTCCCCAGACCTGAATCCAATCGAGCACCTCTGGGACATCATGTCTCGTACCATCCGCCAACGCGATGTCGCACCACAGACTGTCCAGGAGTTGACCGATGCCCTGATCCAGGTCTGGGAGGAGATCCCTCAGGAGACCATCCGTCGTCTCATCAGGAGCATGCCCAGACGTTGTAGGGAGTGCATACAGGCACGTGGAGGCCACACACACTACTGAGCCTCATTTTGAATCGTCTTGAAGAATTTCCACAGAAGTTGGATCAGCCTATGTTCTCATTTTCCACTTTGATTTTGAGTATGATTCTGAATCCAGACCTTAATGGGCTAATGATTTTGATTTCCATTGATCATTCTTAGGTTATTTTGCTCTAAACACATTCCTCTGTCTAATAAATAAAGATTTTCAGCTGAAATATTTCATTCATCAAGGTCTATATTGTGTTTTTAGGTGTTCCCTTTATTTTTTTGAGCAGTATAGTTAACAAAACAGAATTCTTATGCAGTAACTTTCAGATATATGTAACAAAACAGAATATGTATTCAGTAACTTTCAGATATATGTAACTAAACAGAATATGTATTCAGTAACTTTCAGATATATGTAACAACAGAATTTTTATGCAGTAACTTTTAACAATGCAAACGGGAGCGAGATCTCTTATTAAAATACAATAAATTACACTTGTCAAACAGATGTAATTAGAGAAAAAAGTCCTGTTACCCTCTATAGTTTAGGCAGATAAAGGTCTCAGTCACATTTGAGTGAAATAATCCTGTTTCTATAAATGTCATAGGATCTTTTTTTAAAGATATTTTATTTTCACGGACCCCTTGCAATTACACCACGGACCACTAGGGGTCCGCGGACCCCCGGTTGAGAAACACTGGTCTATTCAGCAGGACAAACACACGGCTGGGTCTGGCCTCGAACACAGACCAGGCGTGCGGGGAGCTGTTTTAAAGTAGGGGGGCTGCCAACCAAAACGGAAAGAACGACTCGAGAGGCAGAGGTCTCCTTTTTAATCCCAACTCCCGCGCCCCATACACCGCACGACCTCGGGAGTGCTCGTTTATTCACACCGGCCAGAACGGACCAGAATTTACAACAACATAACGAGCCCCCCCCCCCACCCACCCCACCCCCGACATCAGTCCCATTCACGGTCACTTGGTCAGTAAACGGTCTCCTACTTAGTCTGAGTCGAACGCCCAAAAAAACAACACAAGAATAACCACAACACAATTTTAAATCTAACATTAACAGTCCCGTCAACCATCGCGCTCCCCCGGTCGCCACGGTACGACGTCATTGTTTCGTTCGTAAGGCACGTGTTCGTAAGGCACGTGCGTCGTTAAAAATGTACATTCCACACAGCCCCGCCCACTGTTCACAACGGAGGTATGTTTTATTTTGTTTTTTTGTTTTGCGTTCGTACGTTAGAAAAAGTTAGGCAAGACGTTACACAGTCACCTGCCGCTACTGGTACTGGGGGGGGGGCGCTGCACCCACCACGAGGGGGCGCTGCAGCTCCGCCAGCCCCCCCCCCCTCCCCCCTCGCGCTAAAGCAGTGGTTCTCAACCTTTTTGGGGTCCTGGACCCCCCTGCGTATTTTTGATCTACCCTGAGGACCCCTCCACCTGATCTTGGGGGAGGGGAAACCGGAGCACCCGGAGGAAACCCGCGCAGGACATGCACCTAAGTTAGCACCCATCACTGTGAAGAACGCAAATTTGGTGCCATCTTGTCTACACATGGAGCATTGATACTACTGAGGGTGACAAAATTACCCAATAATCTCACTGTTACCTCCCGATCCCCATTACTTAACGGGCATGACCAGTATAAGTGGCTGGAGATCTTCGTTCCTTTTCTTATTGGATGCAGTATGAAATTTCTTCGTCATACCTGAGCATGACCAACAATACAGACCTTCAGCACCCCATGAAAAAGAACAAAATGTGAAGTTAAGGCCAAGAAAGCTACTTGGAAGAAAGGTCACTGCCATCATTTCCTATGACAAATTCGGTTACTTAGCCTCCAATATATTGCCTTTGGTTAGAACAGGATGACGTCATTGTATACATAAATTCAGTGGACTGAAGAGAATTTGTGCATTGTGTGTGGGTAATGTAATAAACATTTTAGTCAAGTCAAGCCATCTTTATTTATACAGCACATTTAAAAACAACAGACGTTGACTGACGTGCTTTAAAAAGAGATTAAAATGATTACAATCGAACCCAAACACAGGAACGATCAAATATAAACACAGACATAATTAAGAGGATATAAGTGGGGGGGAAAAAAGCATAGCATCTTGGTAAAATCACAGCACAAGCTGCACTGCACGAACTACAAATAAAAGCCAGGGAGTGGTCAAGCATGCCACGATGACAACTTCCAGGCTAAAGAAGAGATGGGACTTGAGACGGGTTTGAAAAATATCGATAGAAGGAAAGATCTAATTATTAGTGGCAAACTATTCCACAATTTGGGGCCAACAACAGACAATGCTCGACCACCTTTGGTTTTTAACTGGGTGCATTTTAGTGGTCTAGATGACTACTTATCCTTGTTGACATGCCAGGAATAAAATTGATGATGGATCAATGTGTTTCCTGATCAATTGAGAAGATGTCCCTCCTGACTTTCCAGGTGGACGCTGATCTGTCTGCGGTCATAACACCTACACACCTCCACTCTCAGCCCTTTCCGGGAACATCAGTCTTCATTGCTACTGGGCTGTATGCTTCTGTAATCTCGAGCATAAAAATGTCTTGTTATATATGGCATATCTACTTTACCAGCAAACCAGTGGTCGTGATAAAGCAAGTTTCGACTATATGTGGCGTTTCATTTTACATAGGCTACTTCTGCAGAATTCTGCATATTCATTAAAAACATCCCCAGCATCACGTCCCCAAAAAGTCAAGGGCATAAAAGGTACGTTTTCCCCCACAAGCCAAGAAGGAACAACATTAATCTTTGACTCAGACTTCCACTTTCTTACAGGTCCTAAAATAGTAGAAAAACAGGCAAAACAGGTAACTGTAACGATTTTCCTATCTTTAAAGGCCTGACTAACCATATAAAGTGGAAGTGTGGTTTAAATATGAAATTCATAGAGGTGCTTCTATGTCGTACGTGCTCTGCCCTCTAATGGACTTTGCTATTGGTTTACCCATCGAGGCTCTGCCTCAGCACCCCGAGACAGATCTTTTCCCTCACCACCCAGTTAGACGGTAGGAGCCACACTGCAACCCACCCCCTATAAAACCCCTGCATCTCCGCTGCTCGTCTCCCTTTTTCATTCAGCCACCTTGAATTATAGATCTTTTTTGTTCACGGTTGTTGTTGTTGCGGTTACGAACACTTCTTCCAAGACCTGCTCCTCCTGCACCGCTCAGGTGTCTCTCCTGGACAGCCACCAGTCCTGTTTCATCTGCCACAGTTGGCGGCACAAGGAGGAGTTTGGTACCTGCCCTGCCTGCCTTGCTCTCCTCCACGCGGAGAGCGAGAACAGGCAGAAGTACACTGAGTCCTTCTGCCTCTCCCATGCCAGCCAGACGCCGGCAAGCAAGAAGGCGACGGCCCACCCCAAGCCGTGGGAGGAATATGATGAGGAGGACTACTGTCATGTCTACGAGGAGGACCCAGCCTCCCTCTTCCTCGGGGTGGAGTCGCCACCGACTCACCGTTATCAATTCGACGACCTACCCAGCCAGTTTTCTTCAGCTGCCGAGGGGTTCAAACCCCCACTTCCGCCTGCTCCACCCTTCTCTGTTTCCCGGGAACAACTTCACCATTAGCCTCTGTGCCCAGCTTCATGGTAGGCCTCATCCTCGGGTATTGTGTCCCAAGATAGTGCCCCTTCCACTATGTGCAGCATGTGTGAGCTTCTCCATTTGGCACCAAACCCCCAGCTGTGGCTTACGGTCCCTACTGCTCCGTGGAGGGCTGGGAGTGGGACAAGGCGGTGCCCCTTATTGAGGACACAGTCAGGGTCTGCCTCCCTCTTGCCAGGTGGCCGGCCGTCACTTCTCAATGAGCGGGACTGTCTGACAACCTTTTTTTGACTGCGGCTACACCAGTGCCTCCTAGGTCGTGATACTGGCTAACAATCTAGTCTTTCTAGCTAGGTCCCTCAGCAAGCCGACCCACAAGCAGACTGAGCTGTCATCGACGGAGATTATCAAGGTCCAGACTACTGTCACCACCGTTCTCCGCATGTCCCAGGCCTTCACCATCAATGGTGGCCGCATCATGTGTGCTATGCAAGTCGGCTACAGGCATATCTGGCTGGGCCTTAATGAGTGTGAGCAATGCCAACTTCTCAACGTGTCCCTTTCATGTGACTTCCACTTCGGCGTCCGGGCTTTCATCGATCAGTTGGAGATGGCCCAGAAAGGGTCTGAGCAGCTGGTCTTCCATCTTTGCCCCTAGCAGCTCCCTCCGCAGCAGCAGCAGCAGTTGCAGCGTGAGCTACTGAGGTCCCACCATCGCAGCTTAACTTGAGAAGAGGTCCTGTGATAAGATCTCCGCAAGTGCGAGTCACGTTGGGCCTGCACAAGCTTCCCCGCCCCCCTGTTGGGGCTAGGCACGTGGCAGGGGCATCAGCCCTGGTTGTCCTGCTTTCTGCAGCAGAAAGCAGGACAACTATAATAAAGGGCGTCACCCCACCCATTACATCTCCTATAATAGAGCGCTTCCCTATACGATACACCATGATATTCTCTTCGCCTCTGCTTGTCTGTTGTTTTTGTCCCGTTTTTCACCCCTTACTTTCACTCTCTCCTCTCTTGCACTTTCTCGCCTTCTCATTCTCTCTCTCTCCCCACCACCACTTTTTAGCCAGGTTATTTCAGATGTTAGCACTAACTGCCTTCTGAAGTGTCCCACCAGGACTGAAGGGGATGTCTCCCCTTCCTCCCCTGGTGAGGTGAATAAAGGACAGGTAGTGCACGTTGCCCACTCATCCCCGGCCCTTTCCCCAGTCACTAGAAGCTAATGCGGCTAATTTCTGCCGGTTGGCTCTATTAGCTGTCAGTGACATTGATGTGGCTAATGGGTGCCTTGTGAGGCACCCCACCTGGGAAAGGGGGGATGTCTCCCCTTCCTCCCCAGATGAGGCGAATAACGGACAGGTGGTGCACGTTGTCCGCTCTTCCCCGGCTTCCACTACTCTTTCATTTTAAGTTAATGTGGCTAACTACAGTCTGTCGGTACCATTAGCTATAGGAGGCGCTGATGTGGCCGACCACAGCCTGCTAGCCTCCTCTTCAGCTAGCAAGGCTAATGTAGCTAACCACGGCCAGCTGGCTCTATTAGCGTCTGGGACTGCTAATGAAGCCAACAGCAGCCAGTTAGCTTAGTCTAAGGCTAACAGGTTTTTCATGTCACATTAGTAAAGCTGTTGCCACAGTTCCTCAATGCCCGGGTTTCCACCATGGGTAACTTTCTTTCAGCTTTTACTGCTAAAGGCTACCACCCGTACTGCTCCACCACTTATGTTTTGTCCAGTGTTGTCGGTCGTGAGGACTGTATACTGGCTTTCTGCTCGTGGATACTGTTCTGTGCGTTTGCCCAGGCTTTTCTGCTCGCGGATACTGTTCTGTGTGCTCGCTGATTTTGAAACTATTTAAACGCCATACTTGCGGTTCACACCAAAGATGGTGACTGAAACAAAGATGGTGATCAAAACATTATGGCTATCAAGCAGTTTCCTGGTCAAGCTAGCCTGTTGCCCACTAAAGGTGATTTTTTTCCCCTTTTACTTCTGTGCAGAGTATACTGGCTCTCACTATGGAGAGAATTGGGGTTGTTTGGCGGCCTGTCCAGGGTGTCTCCCTGCCTGACACCCCCCCCCCCCAAAAGACTGCTGGGATAGGCTCCAGCATCCCCACCACCCTGACAGCAGGATAAGTGGTTTGGATAACGGATGGATTGGATGCATGTTTTAAGCCATGCAAGGTTTGCTGTCAAGCTAAGGAGGAATATAGCCCATTACACAAAGCTGAAAGCTGAGGTGTGGAACATTTTTAGGAATATAATGGAAAGAGATGTTAATATGTTGTATAGTTATGTTAGAGAAGAAGAGTTTATTAGTGGATTTGTGGAGGGGAGCAGTTTTATTGTGATTGGGGAAGGAGGGAGGGCAATGTTGGATTTTGGATAAATAGTGTAGTGTGTGTGGTATGTGTACTTTTTGTTTGATTTCTTTGATTTGGAGGGGGGTCTGTAGGCTGGAAGCCATGTCCAAGCCTTCCGGTTACCTCACTATTTTCTGTTTTGTCGACCTGTGTTGTAATTTCTAATTCTTATCCTCTTTGATTCTGTAGAGTTCGATGGGTATGTGAAATATTTTATTTCCGTAGGTTGTATTTTGAATGTTTTTTTTTATAAAATAAAAGCGAGGGGGGGGGGGGAACTATGTTCCTTTGCCCGGCCCTGGAGTTGATGTTTCCCCATTATCCCCCGTGACTGGATGAAGTGAGAGAAGTCGCGGTTAAGTCTCAGTTAGCTTTGGCCGCTTGTCAGCCGGGGCCCCCTGTACGCTCCCTCCCGCGAGGGGGTGGACGGGTCCGTTCTAGTTCTCCCTGCCGAACTGCTTACGCTGTTGCTCACGGTTCGTCACCCGTCGTGGGTGCAGCTGTGCGGCCCTCTCCTCCCTGGCTTTATAGAAGTCTGAGGAAGGGCCTTGCACTAAAGTTCTGCCGTCAACCTCCTCCTTTCAGCAGCATACTTCAGACCTCACTCTACACTCCCTCTGACAGCATGACTTTGCAGGAGGAAATAACCGCACTCCTCCGCAAGGGAGCCATAATGACAATTCCCCAGCTGGAGGGCAGAAGGGTCGCCCCCCCCCCTCCCCATATTTCACCTTCGTGTCCTGAAGGGCTACATTGCTCGGAGACCATTTCATATGCTGACAGTCAAGCTTCTATTCTCTGCTCTTGCTTCATAAAGCACTGAATAGTTTAGGGCCAAAATATATTTCTGATCTACTGGTACACTATGAACCATACAGACCGCTCAGGTCATCTGGGACAGGTCTGCTTTCTGTCCTCTGAGTCAAAACTAAATACGGAGAGGCAGCTTTCAGCTTTTTATGCACCACATACCTGGAACAAACGCCCAGAAAACTGCAGGTCTGCTGCAGCTCTCGGTTCTTTTAAATCTAGGCCGAAGACTTTCCTCTTCGCCACTGCCTTTTATTAAATAAAAGTGGAAGCTTTTGGTTTTTCGTTTTACACTGCACTATAACTTTTACTCTCTTCTTATTCGATTTTAAATGTCTTTTTATCGCCTTATGTTGCTTCGCTCAATGCCTTTTATGTTTTATGAGAGCAGGATGAGCGGTTCAGATAATGGATGGATGGATGGATGTTTTATGTAAAGAACTCTGAATTGCCTTGATGTTGAAAAGTGCTATCCAAATAAACTGCCTTGCCTTGCGTCCAGCCAGCATAGATCTGACCGACGCGTATTTCCGCTTCACCATACTGCCGCGTCACAGGAAGTTCCCGTGTTTTGGGGCGTGAGGACAGATCTATCAACGCACCCATCTCTCGTTCGATACTCCCTGGAGATCTTTGCACATTCTCCAAATGTGTGGAGAGGGCGCTAGAGCTGCTCAGGGTGAAAGGGTTGAGAATGTTGACTTATATCGACGACTGGCTGAGTCTCGTCGTGTCACTGCAGGAAGCGGGCTTCGCTATCAACCCTCCAAGAGTGCCCTTCAGCCAGGCCAGCAGATGCCCTACCCCGGTCTGCTTCTAGACTCCCATGCCATGACGGTGGCCTGTCAGAGGAGTGTGTGGAACCATTGTTGCGGCTGACTCGACGCTCGAGTGTCGTGTCACTCCTCGGGATGATGTCAGCAGCACACCCAGCGGTGCACCTCGGGCTGCTACACATTAAGAACCAGCAAAGCTGGTTTGCACGGCCGCGGCTGGACCCAATCCAAGACAAACAGCGTGAGCTCCACGTGGCGCAAGGACGTGTGAGATTTGTGTGAGATTTTGGAACTCGCCCGGCCGTCTCCGCGAGGGGGTTCAGCCGCGGTGCGTCCCCTACTATGTCCAGGTCTCCACAGATGCCTCCCTGGCTGGCTGGGGAGGAACCCTCTGCCAGGTCAGTGTGTGGGTCATGTGGTCTGGTGCCCCTTGCCACATAAACCTTTTGGAGCTCACAGCGGTTCAGAAGGTGCTTCACCAGTTCGCTCCTCAACTGAGAGGAAAGCCCGTCATGGCGAGGTCAGACAACATCACGGTGGTGGCTTACATGAACAGACAGACAGCGGGCGTGTCAGATCCCTGGCCCGGCACAGGAGGACAATCTCCATGCTGACATGGGCAGGTTGCCATCTCCCCTCCTTAAAAGCTCACCATGTTCGGGGGTCTCTCAATGTGGGTGCAGACCGGCTGTCCAGAGAGGGCCCATTCCAGGAGGAATGGAGGCTTTCCTCGGACATAGCCGAACAGATCTGGCGATGGTTCTGGTGATCAGTGGCCAATCTGTTTGCGAGCAAGGAGAACACCAAGTGCCCCCTTTGGTTTTCTCTGAGAGGGACCGACACCCCCTCGTGGGGGGTGGACGCGTTGCTCACCAAGCGTGACCTCCTGGACTGCTGTATGCATTTCCGCCCCTGCAGCCGATGATGCAGCTGCTTCACAGGATACGGACGTGTAACCTACAAAAGACTAACTGGCCAATCGGCCGGGGACAATGGCCCCCTTTAGTCGAGCAGTTAGCAATGTCGCCTTGTAGTGCAGCACAACCCGGATCAAATCCCGCAGTGGGTGAAAATTTGATCGGTTACATTGGTGGCAGTGGTGGGATCCAGAAACGTGCAGAGCTTCATAAATCTCTTCAGAGCACGGGAATAACGAAGGAGAGGGTGACTACTGTAAACTACAAAAGACTCACTGGCCAATCAACGGGGGGTCGGGGTCGGCCCCCTTTAGTTGAGTAGTTAGCAATATCGCCTCGTGGTGCAGTACAACTCCGGATCGAACCCTGCAGCGGGCGGAACTATGCATCGGTGATAGTTGTGGCACCAGAGCCCAGGCACCAGGTGGTTCCCTGACCTAGTGCAGCTGACAGTAGTGGCTCTGTGGCTGGTCCCGGACCTACCAACAGCCCTGCAACAGCCATTGATCGTCTTGCGTCCAGTTCTAAGATGGCGCTTCATGGTTTGGAGGATGAAATTGAGCGACATGAGCATGGAGCAGCAACCGGGACGGCTCGGATAATAGGGTAATTGACCAAGTACAATTGGGGAGAAAAGGGGGGGGGGGTCTAAAAAAATAAATAAATCCCGGGTAACTACTGTTTCTCGGCAAGGCTGGATAGGACTACTCAATGAGTCCTTTGAAACCATGATGAAGACGAACCAGTGTATAGGGGCCCATTCAATAATTCTCTTAATTGATGCCAGTGAGTATCTCTATTACACCATTCCTATGTTGAATAGACACACTTGGCACACAACTGTGTAGCTGTAAAACTGTATAACCAGTAAGCGTATATATGTTGTTGTTGTTGTCTTTTGTTACACTAGCTAATGATTTGTTCTAACCCTGCCTTGCTTCCGTGTGGAATAATGCCAGCTCAACACAATAACTTTAGATAATAGCCAAGTTACCTCAACACCTTATCACCCATACCTCAACACCCATATCTGAGCAGATATGGGTCCACTGAGGGCAAGCAGCAGTGAGGCCCAATTTTTAGCCCAAGGTGACCCAACGTTGGGCCCAAAAGGGCTTATTTGCTGGGTTAATACCACCTGGTACTGCACACATTATAAGTCTGTGCTGGGCTGCTTTCATCATACAGTTTAGAACAGTTCCACACTGCAGACGTTTAAGCTGCTCGGTGCTGGTGACTTCTTAAAACAAGTACGTCACTGCTGCAGGTTGTGCAGTATAATGTCAGTTTATGACACCCCGACAGAGCACATAGAGCCTTTATGACACCTTTATGGCAGCCGGCATTGACTGAGGGCGAGATAAGTACAAGGCAAAATAAACAAAGGATCAGAAGTTGATCAGGCTTAATATAGCCAATGTCGATTAGTTGAAATAAACCTTGATCGGCTGTGATATTGATGTGTCAGACGGGATCGGGACAACCCTGATCTACTACTACTACTACTACTACTACTACTTCAGGCTGCTCCCGTTAGGGGGCGCCACAGCGGATCATCCGTCCCCATCTCCTCCTGTCCTCTGCATCTTCCTCTGTCACACCAGCCACCTGCATGTCCTCCCTCACCACATCCATAAACCTCCTCTTTGGCCTTCCTCTTCTCCTCTTCCCTGGCAGCTCCATATTCAGCATCCTTCTCCCAATATACCCAGCATCTCTCCTCCACACATGTCCAAACCATCTCAATCTTGCCTCTCTTGCTTTGTCTCCAAACCGTCCAACCTGAGCTGTCCCTCTAATATACTCCTTCCTAATCCTGTCCTTCTTCATCACTCCCAATGAAAATCTTAGCATCTTCAGCTGTGCCACCTCCAGCTGCGCCTCCTGTCTTTTCATCAGTGCCACTGTCTACAAACCATGTCTCACTACCCTGATATTAACTATTATTTAAATCACAGCTTCCGTTTTTGTTTTTCCTCAGAGACTGATTTCCGGCCTCGATGCTGGCTACCTGGTTTGATAACAGCTGGTTAACAGCATCTAGTGTTCAGCTTTGGTAGAACTGTAATTGGCTAGAGCAACTTCTCACAACCTGTTTCCCCTTCCTGCCGTCTGGCAAGAGGTACAGGAGCGTCTATGCTAAATCCAGCAGAATGCTACATAGCTTCTACCAGCAAGCAGTCAGGATCCTTAACAAACTGTCCCTCCCACAGTCATGCCCCCCCCACCTACCCTCTAACCCCACCCCACCCCCATCAGTGCTGGTCACTCATTGACATACACCAGGCTGTCAACACTGAACTGAAATGGTACTTGAATGGACTTCGTTGTTAAGTGTTTGTTTTTGTTTTGTTCTCTCTGTTTTTATATGTTTTAGTAGTATTGTTTTTAGGGAATTATATATATATATATATATATATATATATATATATATATATATAGATAGATAGATATAAGAAAATAGCGGTCAACCAAAAATACGGCGACCCAGCTCACCCTCTCTAGCTTACGTTCTGACCCAGAGCCGGGCAACCTGGGGGACTATTATATCTGCTGGGGGAGCCAGTCAGGGAAATGGGGTGCAGGTGGGCAGGGCAGGGGCAGAACGCCAATCAGGGAAGTGGGGAACATCCCCGCCCATATCCATGTGACCCGCTCTCTATCTACTACGTGTGACCACACAATGATGTCATAGACAAAAAACACCAAAACACAAACCATCACACCTTCACCTTAATATCACTACAAAAATTATACCTCACAATTTATTCATAGCTCCTACTATATATATATATATATATATATATATATATATATATATATATATATACACTACCGTTCAAAAGTTTGGGATCACCCAAACAATTTTGTGTTTTCCATGAAAAGTCACACTTATTCACCACCATATGTTGTGAAATGAATAGAAAATAGAGTCAAGACATTGACAAGGTTAGAAATAATGATTTGTATTTGAAATAAGATTTTTTTTACATCAAACTTTGCTTTCGTCAAAGAATCCTCCATTTGCAGCAATTACAGCATTGCAGACCTTTGGCATTCTAGCTGTTAATTTGTTGAGGTAATCTGGAGAAATTGCACCCCATGCTTCCAGAAGCAGCTCCCACAAGTTGGATTGGTTGGATGGGCACTTCTTTGAGCAGATTGAGTTTCTGGAGCATCACATTTGTGGGGTCAATTAAACGCTCAAAATGGCCAGAAAAAGAGAACTTTCATCTGAAACTCAACAGTCTATTCTTGTTCTTAGAAATGAAGGCTATTCCATGCGAGAAATTGCTAAGAAATTGAAGATTTCCTACACCGGTGTGTACTACTCCCTTCAGAGGACAGCACAAACAGGCTCTAACCAGAGTAGAAAAAGAAGTGGGAGGCCGCGTTGCACAACTGAGCAAGAAGATAAGTACATTAGAGTCTCTAGTTTGAGAAACAGACGCCTCACAGGTCCCCAACTGGCATCTTCATTAAATAGTACCTGTTAGAGCCTGTTTGTGCTGTCCTCTGAAGGGAGTAGTACACACCGGTGTAGGAAATCTTCAATTTCTTAGCAATTTCTCGCATGGAATAGCCTTCATTTCTAAGAACAAGAATAGACTGTCGAGTTTCAGATGAAAGTTCTCTTTTTCTGGCCATTTTGAGCGTTTAATTGACCCCACAAATGTGATGCTCCAGAAACTCAATCTGCTCAAAGAAGTGCCCATCCAACCAATCCAACTTGTGGGAGCTGCTTCTGGAAGCGTGGGGTGCAATTTCTCCAGATTACCTCAACAAATTAACAGCTAGAATGCCAAAGGTCTGCAATGCTGTAATTGCTGCAAATGGAGGATTCTTTGACGAAAGCAAAGTTTGATGTAAAAAAAATCTTATTTCAAATAAAAATCATTATTTCTAACCTTGTCAATGTCTTGACTCTATTTTCTATTCATTTCACAACATATGGTGGTGAATAAGTGTGACTTTTCATGGAAAACACGAAATTGTTTGGGTGATCCCAAACTTTTGAACGGTAGTGTATATATATTCTGCTGCACTGCTGTGGGCTGGGAGAAACGGCATTTCGTTTCTATTCATGAAATGACAATAACCTAGATCTTGAATCCCCCCCCCCTTTTTTTCTCCCCAATCACTGATGCCTCCTTCAAAGCCAGGAAGCAGAGGCACCACCGCGAACACCCTGTATTTCCTTTGCTCTCTGAAACACAGCGGAGACCCTTCATGCATGTGCCCTCGGTACAAGCGGGCCACATTCCCAATGTGTGAAAGCACGCGACCAAAATTTGAGATTCAATTCAGTTTGTATATTTATGAATGGACAAAATGCTACTCCCCCCCCCTCTCCCTTTTTCTCCCCAATTGTACTTGGCCAATTACCCCACTCTTCCGAGATGTCCCGGTCGCTGCTCCACCCCCTCTGCTGATCCGAGGAGGGCCGCAGACTACTACATGCCTCCTCCCATACATGTGGAGCCACCAGCCGCTTCTTTTCACCTGACAGTGAGGAGTTTCACCAGGGGGACGTAGCACGTGGGTGGATCACGCTACCCCCCCCCCAAACAGGCGCCCCGACTGACCAAGAGGCGCTAGTGCAGCAACCAGGACACATCCAGCTTCCCACCCGCACACACAGCCGATTGTGTCTGTAGGGACGCCCGACTAAGCCAGGGGTAACACGGGGATTCGATCCGGCGATCCCCGTGTTGGTAAATATTGAGTCTCGAAATGACGCTTTCGGAGAGATTTATTTATATGCACTTTTTTTCCACAATTTTAACAACATTTGTTTCACATTTTCAATTGTTAGTGGCGCGAGATGGCGGCAGAGGTGTAAAAACCCGGTCCAGAAAGTAAAAACCCTCACCGTGTCTTTACTCCACCCATGTCCCAAACCGTCAGATTGCACTGACTAGTTTCCCCAAATCAGCTGGTTTAATACATGGATGGAGTAAAGACACGGTGAGGGTTTTTACTTCCTGGACCGGGTTTTTACACCTCTGGATGGCGGAAATGCTGCAGCTGAGCGAGCGGAACCGTGGGTCCTGGAAACCGTTTCCTCTGGTGAGACCACATCTTCTTAACCGTTTACCCATCAGTAATAAGTGCAGTGTATGAAGACAAAAGGCTGGTAGGGATTCACTACTGACCTCCACCCAGAGACACCATACATAGCAGAAACTACTGCATCATGGCTATGCAACTATTTCTTTTCTTAAAATGCTGGATTCTTAGAAGTTTACCCCAACTAGTAGATGTCAGTAGAGCAGGAACGCTCAGCTGGGAGCCACTGGGATCCACCGGGATCCAGCTTAGGGTTCTTACCGGCTGTTCCTGATGACGTCAGCTGCACGGGCGCTTTCGCTCCTCTCTGTTTTGAACGAGCTGCACGGAGAGGCCTTCGTGACCGCCATCATTCCTTCCCTTTGGCAGACGGCTCCACCTGTTGGCTACACAGCAAACCAGCCAGTTCACCTGGAAGACGAGTGAAGTACAAATCGTGTTATGCTTCAGATCTTCAAAATCCATTGCACTGCTGAACCATCCACATATCTGTTCAGGTTGAACTTTCACCCCTGGAAAGGAGCACGTGACGTCAGAGGTGTAGTTTTTGGGGTTAATACACAACCTCTGTAGGTAGAGAAGTACTGACAGATATCCTCGAACATCTTCTCTAGAGGAGGTCAAAGTACCAAAGTTTTGTTTTTTGGGAGGGGGGTTTGTACCTAGCCAGATAAAGCGGGGGGGGGGGGGGGATGAGGGTTTGTTAGAGTTTATTCTTCATAAATGTAACAAGACAATGCTGTATATTCCTCCTTCTCTGGCTGGGCAACCACATGAGAAGGAAGGAAGCATTAATGGTCAGTTATCCGGACCATTCATGCTTTACCACCGGATGCTGGGTGCACCTCACTGGTTGACTTTACAACCTGCTTGTTTTTGTCGGGTTTGTTGCCATGCTGAAGATCATTTTTCCATGAGGAACATAACTACATATACGTGTGTATATGTGTGCAGTTATGTTCATTTCAGAACGGGTTCATGAAAAGCTATTATGTAAAATGTTTATATTAAGTAGTGGAAAATTAGTGCTGTTTTAAATTATACCACCAAGTCTTATTTCGGTTGAACCAACTGTTATTATTGTATTTTATTTTGTGTTTATTATGTTTATGTTTACTACGCATGTATTTATATATCAGCAGTAGAAAAACGCCCTTCTTGACATGACCATGACGGAGTTGGGCTGGAGTTGAGCTGACCACAACATCTATGCTACCCTAAATTCAGAAGACTGGTGTGGTTCTACACGGTATCGCCAGAACGAGGGGGCTACATCTGCAGCCCCACACTACATACACCACATACACCACATAGATACATACACTACATACAATAATACACTACATACAATACATACAGTACATACAATACATACGATACATACACTACATACAATACATACACCACACTACATACGATACATACACTACATACAATACATACACCACATACACTACATACGATACATACACTACATACAGTACATACACCACATAAATACATACACTACATACACTAGATACAATACATACACTACATACATTACATACACTACATACATTACATACGATACATACACTACATACACCACATACACTACATACATTACATACACCACATACACTACATACATTACATACGCCACATACACTACATACAATACATACACCACATACACTACATACATTACATACACCACATACACTACATACATTACATACAGTACATACACTACATACACCACATACATACATACACTACATATGATACATACAGTACACTACATACAATAAATACAGTACATACACCACATACACTACATACATTACATACACTACATACATTACATACAGTACACTACATACAATACATACAGTACATACACCACATACACTACATACATTACATACAGTACATACGATACATACAGTACGTACACTACATACATTACATACAGTACATACACTACATACACCACATACATACATACACTACATATGATACATACACTAGATACAATACATACACCACATACATACATACACTACATATGATACATACACTAGATACAATACATACAGTACACTACATACACCACATACACTACATACATTACATACAGTACATACACTACATACACCACATACATACATACACTACATATGATACATACACTAGATACAATACATACACCACATACATACATACACTACATATGATACATACACTAGATACAATACATACAGTACACTACATACACCACATACACTACATACATTACATACACTACATACATTACATACAGTACATACACTACATACAGTACAAACACCACACACAATACATACAATAAATACACAGACCCAAATGAACCCCAATTACTTAGTAAAAACTAGGTACAATCCTCCATCCCACTGCTTATGCAAAACAAGGCTCAGCGTTTTCGGTTTTAATTTTTCAAAGCCGTCCAGCGTGCCGAATTTCGCCACAAGAGGGCACTGTTACATAACCTCACACGAACAGGAACAACTTTGGAATCCGTGGAAACATAAAATCCGAGTGAAAATCAGTTTAAGAACCTGGGTATTTTTCGGTGAATATTCAACATCTGAGGGTAAACATACACTGATGGCAGGTCCCAAGTTAAGTGGTATTGCTGTACGTTGAGACTGATAGACAAATACAATTTGCTAACAATTATGAAAACTGTTAAAATGTGTTTAATTTTTCATCTCTCTTTACACATTTAGAGAAATGTTAATGTGAAGCATAACTAACCTTGTGCCTTGACGGTTGCCGTCCTGTGAGAGAAGTTGGGGGAGAGTTTCACACAGCGATGACGGGGCCTAAACAACAGAAGAAGAGACTGTAGACGTTATCCTGTCCATCTGAATTCATCCCATCCACATTTACCTCATCACCACTGATCAGCAAAAACACCGCACCGGTAATGGCGAGACTGTGTCATCTGTCAAGATGGTCAGCACTGGACACGGAGTCTTGCCTTGAGCACCACACACACACACACACACACAAACACACACACACAAACACACAATCGAAGACAAAAGTGTGTGAGATTATTGATGACTGGTGAGGAAAGTGCAGAGACAGCAGTATGACTGGCGTGTTTTTGGTATACGTGCCTGAAGAGAAGGATGGACCCTTCGGCTCGTCAGCAACCGCAGGGTCTGGTAGCCTGGCACGAGAGCTGCGAGTTATGGGAATCAGAGGATGTTGTCCTGCACTCACTTAGTGATGTGCAGCCTCTCGCCCGCTGACTCACCAGCACACTCACGCAAACATGATAAGAGGTTCTCACACACACAAACACACAAACACTCACACACACATGCTCCATCCACTACCGATCCCTTCCTCCCGTCCCAGAACGAGGTTAAAACATAACTTAAAGTGCATTAAAAGTGATCATCCCTCGGTATTTACCCTTTTCTCATGAGTACTGCAGTTCTGCAGGGAACATGCATCACCGTGTTGACGTCATATGCATGCTGTGGTCTGCACACTGCAAGCAGGTAGTTGCACTCTGTGTCCAATATGCCCACGTGATCACATCCTAGGCTCATACCCCACCTACAGAGGTACAAGTTTGGGATAAAAACAACACCATGAAGGGTAAACAACTGCAGGTTAACGTGCATCAAGCTGCTGGGCTTCAGGCTCAGAAGGTCTTTGTGGACTGCAGCTTGGACGTCATCCCTGGCCACTCCTGTAGGAAAAGAAAAAAGTACCTTGGCCGTAATGCTGATGACTGGCCCCGCTTTCCAGGGGAGTCGGGGATCTGCGCCGGATGACTAACGGCACTTGAAACGCTCACGTGAATTCAATTACTGGGTTCTCAGTGTGTTCTGTAAAAACACATCCCCCACCACCACCCCCACCCCCAAAAAAAGGGAAAATAACATTGCTACGGGAGTCTTAAAATAACGACCAAAATGAAAAGTCTGAAAGCGCCCTAATGCAAAACATGGATGTTTTTTTGTTTGTTTAATGAGGCTTAATAGGTGCAAGACAGAAAGCCCACGAGAAAGCACATAAGAATTACACAAAAAAATGCCCCTCTTGCGTTTGTTTGTGTTTACGAAGCTTTATTAAAAGTGGGCATCTTGAACTGTAGGGGGGTTTTGAGCTTTTCGGTTTGTGTAGGTTCATTCTGGGCATTTTGGAGGTCTCTCCCCCTATGACTCATTTCTAATTGGAAACAATAAGGCGCGGAATCCTTGGGAGTACTGGCATACTGTAATTGCCATCGTTATTATAACTTTTCTTTTTTCTTTTTTTTACTAGAACGACCAAGGCGGTCATTTTGACGGTTTTGGATTTCGAAAGTTCAATACCTTTGTGAAACGAAAAAGAAAAAAAAAGATACACACCTGCCGCTGCCAGAATCCCCCTAGAATTGCACATATTTGCATTAAAATGAGTTTTAGATCAGCTGCACAAAAAAGGTTATAACCGACCGAAACGACGACGAGCGGTCAGAGTGGCGGCGCGTAATTTGCGCGTCATCGTGCGCGTCATGTCACTATTCACGACGCGTGTTGGGCGCGTCACTTCCTTCGCGAAGTTCGTTGCTCTGTCCTAGAAACACACTAGCGTCCTCCAGTGGAGAGTGATAGTCTAAACTTGATGGTTGATTATTGCCAACACGTCCGGTTACAGACGCACCACGACTATCACCGAGGCGTTGCAGTACTTACGGGCGCTGGGCAGCGGCCATTTTGAATTGTTTGAAAAATAGTATTAAAGTTATTAAAATGTTAAATTTAGTGTAGGTCGTTTCTGAGACATTGTAACGTACACGAATAAGTAGGTGCGTCAACCATTTTAGCGAATTAAGGGGGCAGCCCCGCAACCACAGCCGGGACGCGAACTCGTGTTTCCCGCACCGCGGGCGACATCGTTAACCAGTCGACTAAAAGGTCCAAGCTGTCAATCAAGGGCTAACGTGTTTTCATATCCATCCATGCACGTTATAATACGTAACGCATCAATAATACAATTGGGTATTTATCATGACAGAATATAGAGTTTAAAAATCGTGGGCGGCCATTTTGACGGCCCGTGGTCGTTCTAGTGGTTTCTAAAGTCCCGGTCGTTGTTTGGGACCGTTTTAATGGTTATTTTCAGTTGTTTTGTTTTTCGTTAACGTTTCACGTTTCATAGGCCTCGTTACGTCTGTTAGACGTGTTTTCCGTTTTGTTTCTCAGGTAACAGTTTCACTTTTTCAGTTTCGCTATTCAAGTTCGACCGTGTCTCTCTCCGAAGTTCAAATTGATTAAAATAGTAGTTAAAGTTGTTAAAATGTTAATTTTGGTGTCAGTCGTTTCCTATAACAGACATGCTAACATATGCAATGCATTAATATCTCAGTTGGGGTATTTATCTTGACAGAATGTAGAGTTTAAAAACCGGCGGTCATTTTGACCGCCCATTGTCGTTTTAGGCAGGAGTGAAATCCCGGTTGTTCTAGTGTGTGCAAAACCCATTCACACACACACACACACACACACACACACACACACACACACACACACACGCCATTTGTGCAGGTACTGTGATGACGTCAGCAGTGTGATATTTGGGTCGACTGTGAGGCTCGTGCAGAGAGTCCACGTTTGAGTGTTTCCTCCCTCTCTGCAGCGCTGCAGTAGCAACAGAAACATAAGCCCGCGTTGCCTGAGGCTGCCGGGTCTACTTTGGCTAAGAGTTAACATCGATAAACACTTGGAAGCCACTGGTAATTACCCCTTTTAAGTGTTTTCCTTCATACTTATGGGGCACCATACTATTATTCTATTGGCGCGCGCGCGCGTGCGTGCGTGCTATTTTGGGCTCTGTAAGTGTTTAAAGCTCGCAGGGTCTTGACGAAATATTGGAGCTAACAAGAAGAAGCGGTCCTGTCCTTCCATTTGCCCTGATCAGTCCATTCCACCGACTGCTTCGTCACCCTGAAAAATGATTTTTTTCCCCCCCCAACCCGCATGCGAGCATCTCAGTGATGGACGGACGAGTCTTTTCAACAGATTCAACAGGTCACATCTGTAACCTCTTCACGAGTCCCGCTCAAGTCCTTCCGAGGTGCTTCCATGTGCATGCTGATGTGGTCTGCCCAGCTGACTTGTGAGGGCCGTTTGATTTGAGTTCTGGGCTGAGCCTTTGCTGAGAACACAAACGCTACACATGTTCCCTGTTCGGTAGCTCCACCCTAATTCCTGCCGCAGGAGAGTCTCGTTCAGAGACGCTGCAGCCCCGCTTTTCATACACACCTGAGAGTTCCAGCACACAAGCCCAAACCTCGGGTGGGTGGGTGTGTGTGTGTGCGATTGTGTGTAAGTGTGCATGTGCGCGAACATGTACGTGCACGCGTGCGTTCGTGATAGTGTGTGTGTGCACGTGCATGTGTGTGCATGTGTGTGTGCATGTGTGTGTGCGTTCGTGCGTGTGTCAGAGAGAGAGAGAGAGAGAGAGAGAGAGATGGTGTGTGTGTATATGTGTGTGTGTGTGTGTGTGTGTGTGAGAGAGAGAGAGAGAGATGGTGTGTGTGTGTGTGTGTGAGAGAGAGAGAGAGATGGCATGTGTGTGTGTGTGTGTGTGAGAGAGAGAGAGATGGTGTGGGTGTGTGTGTGTGGGTGTGTGAGAGAGAGAGAGAGAGAGAGAGAGAGAGAGAGAGAGAGAGAGAGAGAGAGAGAGGGTGTGTGTGTATGTGTGAGAGAGAGAGAGAGATGGCATGTGTGTGTGTGTGTGAGAGAGAGAGAGAGATGGTGTGGGTGTGTGGGTGTGAGAGAGAGAGAGAGAGAGAGAGAGAGAGAGAGAGAGAGAGAGAGAGAGAGAGAGAGAGAGAGAGAGAGGTGTGTGTGTGTATGTGTGAGAGAGAGAGAGAGATGGCATGTGTGTGTGTGTGTGAGAGAGAGAGAGAGATGGTGTGGGTGTGTGGGTGTGAGAGAGAGAGAGAGAGAGAGAGAGAGAGAGAGAGAGAGAGAGAGAGAGAGAGAGAGAGAGAGAGAGAGGGTGTGTGTGTATGTGTGAGAGAGAGAGAGAGATGGCGTGTGTGTGTGTGTGAGAGAGAGAGAGAGATGGTGTGGGTGTGAGAGAGAGAGAGAGAGAGAGAGAGAGAGAGAGAGAGAGAGAGAGGAAGAGAGAGAGAGAGAGAGAGAGAGAGAGAGAGAGAGAGGGTGTGTGTGTATGTGTGTGTGAGAGAGAGAGAGAGAGAGAGAGAGAGATGGTGTGGGTGTGTGTGTGTGTGGGTGTGAGAGAGAGAGAGAGAGAGAGAGAGAGAGAGAGAGAGAGAGAGAGAGAGAGAGAGAGAGAGAGAGAGAGTGTGTGTGTGTGTGTGTGTGTGTGTGTGTGTGTGTGTGTGTGTGGTCAAACATGTTTTGATAGGATATTAAAAATAGGAAAAAGTGGCTCCTCTTGGTCTTGTGGGCTTTTGCAGACATCAAGGCATTCTTACAGCAGGAGGAGGAGGAGGAGGAGGAAAAGTCTGAAGTCACCTTCTTTTGTCCGAGCTGAGTGAAGTTAAAACATGGGGAAATCAGAAAATCCCCTGTCATGATTCCGACATCTGGCCTTCATCAGGGTGTGGCCCTTGTCAGTATCGTCATTCATCTCTTAGGTTTTCTCTATCTGTTTCTCTTTTTTTCCCCCAGCACAGTTTCTCCAGAGATAATAGCCTCTTTGTGATAAAACACTGCAGACCCTCCAATCCATACAACAATCCTCGTAATTACTAACCCCTGCAGCCCCCCAAGCAAATACTGTGGCAACGTTGCGTCGTTTTAACATCATCCAGCATCACTTCATTCCTGGGTTTAAAGGACACATCACACATCAAAAACACGACCCCTGTTGCAGACAGTTCAGAAAGCACTTTTCTAGCAACATCCATCATCCCTCGTACTGAGAAAGTCTTCAGGGTTTTTTGGAAAATCACCAATGAGTTCAACAAGTCTTATAGCTGCTGTCGGTGTTGTGGCACGGGACCATCCCTTATTAAAAGGGCTGGGGCGTCCTTCTGCACAGTCACATGAATCCAATTTAAGTCCGCAGCTGCACCGCTGACACAGGCGCGGATGCGGATGCGGCCTCTCCCTGTCGCGGTGGAGCACAACTCATCAGGCGCTGGCTTGGTCACCCGCCACCACTGGGCTCCGGAGGTGAGCTGGGTTCGGACCGCCGTGGCACAGGTTTAGCTTCCCCCCTCCCGGCGGTGCAACGCCGCCCTACTGCAGCCGTGCAAACATTTAACGACTCCAGACGTCTCGTGCCACGCTTGTCTTCCTATATTTATTTTGTTTAACGGCATCAAAAAAAATAATCCTAAACCCTTTCCCGCAAGGGGGGGGGAAGAAACCCCCCCTTTGGTGGTCACATTTAACTTTTCCAACTCTCCTGGTTTGCTTCCAGTGAAACTGTGCGTCAGAGCAAAATCCCAGATAAACACCAGCACGACCGAGGCCGTCATTTTGACGGTTTTGGGAACAGAGCTGCCGCTCCCCGAGTGCTCCTAAAAGTGCATATATTTGCATTGAGATGAGTTTTGGATCCGATTGCACAAAAAAACGTACGAGATCGACCTAAAACGACCATAAGCTGTCAACGTGACGGCGCGTCATTTGCGCGTCACGGTGCGCGACACGTCGCTGTTTATGACGCGTGTTGGTCGCGTCATTTCCTTCGCGACCTCCATCGCTCTGTCCTAGAAACACACTAGCGTCCTCCGGTGCAGAGTGATAGTCTAAACTTGGTTTTTGATTATTTCCAACGTGTTGTGGGAGTTAGAAAACAACGAGACGGGAGACGTGAGAGTAGACGTAGTCGAGGCAGTTTACTAGCTCCAACTTAGCATGTCATACATTCGACAACGACAGTGAACCGGAAGCGGAAGTGCATTATCTGACCCCTCGCCTCTTCCTGTAAAGGTACACCGTTCTCTTAGGTGAATGTCTCTCGTTATATATATATATATATATATATATATATATATATATATATATATATATATATATGTGTGTGTGTGTGGGTCACCACAGTGTCTGGTTACAGACGCACCATGACTACCAGCGAGGCGTTGGACAGCGGCCATTTTGAATTGTTTGAAAAATAGTATTAAAGTTGTTAGAATGTTAATTTTGGAGCCAGTTAGTTTCCTAACAGACATGCTAACGTATGCAATGCATTAATATCGCAATTGGGTATCTATCCTGACAGAATATAGAGTTTAAAGATCGTGGGGCGGTCATTTTGACGGCCCACGGTCATTTTAGGTTGGAGTGAAATCCAGGTCGTTGTAGATAAAGGGACGGGACTGACTCTTGTGACTTTTTCCTGTTTAGAGGCGCTTCCACCTTCACCACTGCGGACCGAACTGATCCTTGAACATGTGAGGAACCTATTTCAAGCTCCACGTCAAGTGGTATTCCCATTTACATATAATTTATATAACAAGACGATCGACTTAGCAGTTGGGGGCTTTGATATGTAATACAGACAAAAACACAGAGCTTTAATGCATGGCTTTCCCACTGCGTTCAGGGAAGACCGGGGAACTCCCGTGGGGCTTTTAGTGGTCCTGGACGCCATCAGTATCGTTCTCAATGCCAGATATATTATTAATGCTTCCTGTGTTTATTTTGTTTTTCAAATCAGCTACCTGTATTTGGCAGGACACACTATAGACTGTTTAAAATCTGCACACACACACACACACACACACACACACACACACACACACACACACACACACACACACACACACACACACTCAGACGTGACTAAAGGAGAAAGCTATGATTGGACGTGTTGTACCTCGGTTGCCAAGTTTGCTGCTTTATCACTCCATTTGTTGCTGAACGTGTTGGTTTATGGTGCACTGTGGGTCACACACCAGATCTGAACTCTGCAGGGGTAACGCGGGGCTTGCACGTAGACCCTCAACACACACACACACACGCGGTTAAGGGAGGTTTGCCCCCACACACTCCGCAGGACACCACCCACATCACAGACTCCACCAGCAAACTAGCAGTCCATTGGCCTCATCATAAAAGCAATTTAAGCATGTAAATGAAACGAAAATAAACGAAATCTGTTCCCAGGGCGTGCTTACGGCTCGACCAGAGGATCACACGCCATGTGGGCCCAGACCTGACGGCAGCGTCCTGGGTTTGAGTCGAGCTCAGGACCGACCTGCGCGACACATCTTGCAGACCTCTCCAACTCCACACATCCTGCCTGCCTGCCTGCCTTCCCCTCCTCTGTTCTAACGAGCAAAGAGAAAGCAAAAAAAAAAAAACACTTTGTTCCACACATACATGCCAGCTGCAGTTTCTCATTCTCGGCCTAAAATGCAGGGGAGATTCTTTGGAGAAACTTCTGAGGTTTCCCTCGCTTGAAACCCTTTCCACGTTGTCGGGGGAAGTTGTCATCAGGAGCTCTTCCAAGCATCTCCTCTTTAGGGTTACTTGAGGAATTTCAAAGATCCGGTCCAGTGGTTTTAATTCAGCCAGGCGCGTTTTATTGTGGAGTATTAACGCCAGTGTCATTTATTCAGCTTAAGAGGTATCATTTGATATGTTCTAACTATTTTAGCGCCCCCTTCTGAACCCAGCTAACCCTCGGGAGGCCGAGTTCACGAGAGTCTTTGTTGATGGCTAGCTAGCGCGCTAACTTACATGATGTTGCTAGGCAACTGTTTAAAAAAACAACTGTCCAATCAAATCAGAGTATTCAATTATGTTTAAATTATGTTTCCCCCCCCTTGTTTTTTCTCCCCAATTCTATCTGGCCAATTACCCCACTCTTCCGAGCCATCCCCGTCGCTGCTCCACCCCCCTCTGCTGATCCGGGGAGGGCTGCAGACTACCACATGCCTCCTCCGACACATGTGGAGTCGCCAGCCGCTTCCTTTCACCTGACAGTGAGGAGTTTCACCAGGGGGGCGTAGCGCGTGGCAGGCTCAGGCTATTCCCCCCAGTCAGCCCCACCCCCCGAACAGACAACCCGACCCACCAGAGGAAGCGCTAGCGCAGCGATCAGGACACATACCCACATCCGGCTTCCCACCCGCAGACACGGCCCGTTGTGTCTGTAGGGACGCCCGACCGAGCCGGAGGTAACACGGGGATTCGAACCGGCAAGCAACGGGACAGACCGTTACGCTACCCCGACGCCCCACCGTTTAGTTATGCTGATAATCAGGAGGGGAGTTTCTCAAGGGGGTTTAGTCACATTTTCACGGTGATTCAGATATTTTGGGGAAACCCAAAAAAATATAGGCTATTAAAATCAGAGTAGGTATCATCTCGTGACGTTGCTAATTACTTGGGTACAATAGTCTGTGGTTTTCCCAAAATTGGCATTCCTCCCCTGCCCAGATATGTCCTCACAATGGTTATTTGGCTGCAGCTATGGCAAAAGCAACACAAACAGAAGAAGCTTTGCTCGTAGTAATAATAACAAATCCAAAGGATTAAAAAGGGCCCAGATGAGTTGGATTATCATAAAATATGAACCCTGAGGTTTCTTGAAGTGCTCCAAGAACAGATTTTGAGAACTTCAGTGAAGTGCGCGTCCCAGAGGGCCCCGAGCAACCTCTTCTCACTCAGAAGTGCTTGAATGGAGGTCTTTCATACTCGGGGCACCCTAAGGCGCTCGGGGGAGCATCTCTGAAGGACCTTTCATTTGGGCAGTGCGAGTGGCAGTCGTGCCTTGGCTAACCTCGTTACGTGTGGAGGGGACGTGGACCTCTTGCGAGCAAAGCCACAGAGGCTTCATCCGCAGGCAGGTTCACCGCGTGGAGTCCGTCAGCAGCCACCAGGTGGCGCTGTGGCTGAGGGAAAAAGAAACACAGACCATGTCATTCCCCCAGCACTCCACAGAAACTGTCCAGAGGGGTTTTCACATCCAGTCTAACAAACTAACTAAAAAAGAAATAGTGGAGGGGGGGGGTGGTGGTGCAAGAAGCGGTGAGTACCTTCCTCACACCCACACCAGCAGGTTGAGCAACCTCCTGGAAACAAAGAGGAGGTCCTGCAGTGAGCACCTAAAACTACAGGCAACAACCTGTGCTCTCCAAAATGAGAGGGGGAAAATGTAATTCCAAGAGGTTTATAAATGAAATGACTTGTTACTGGAAGGAGTGTGTGTGTGTGTGTGTGTGTGTGTGTGTGTGTGTGCGCTCATCAGGAAATGGAACGGGGAAAAGCTGGCCTTGTGTGGCTGCAAAGTTACTCGCCGATCAGTAAATCCCCCTCTGAGCAGTTCCTTTAGCGGATTTTCCATCGGCGCAGATGCCACGTACCTTTACACAAGTCTCCAGGTCAACAACGCATAAATACGTTCCCCTTCCTCTCCTCTACCCCTTACATCCAACACCAGAAACTAAATCAAACATTAAAATCAGATAGTCTTAAGAGGGATAATCATTTCCACATTAATTGGCAGCCGGAGGAACCAAATACAAACCGACGTAGGATCAAAACAGCAAAGAAAATGCAGTATATAGTAGCCAGAGCGAGCCTCTCTCACCTTTTAGGGTATGCCGCTCTTCGTCTCATTCAAGCGTGACCCCGTTTTTCCACTGCAGGAGAGGATTCCCGATATCACTGTTTTTTAAAAAAAATGACTAAATGATTTCCAGATTCCTCCATAGACACTCAGTTCACCTTAAAATGTTGTGTTTTCAATGTTATGTTTTCCACTGATATACAATGTGTATGTATGTATGTATGTATATATATGTATGTATGTATATATATATATATATATATATATGTGTGTGTGTGTGTGTGTGTGTGTATACATACACACATATATACATTTATTTATATATGTGTGTGTGTCTCAGTAAATTTCTCTGTCCCTGTCAGCATAAGGTCTGGGAGGTATAAGTGTAACAATATGCACTTTAGGTTCTGAGAAGATGTTTACAGGCTACATTTCTTTCTTTCAAAGTTCTTTTTGTATTAATTACCTCCTTCCAGAATTATCCCCAAACCCCATTTTGGTGGCCGCTTTAAAGTTGTCGTCTGTGTCTGTTGAATTGTACACCTTTGTCCGGTTGTGAATACGACAACAGTCAGCCCTGTTGTGATAGAAAATTAACCTCACACACACACACACACACACACACACACACACACACACACACACACACACACACACACAGAAGATGGCGGTGCAAATTCATGTTTGCGGCGGCCTCACCCATTACCGTCCATGCAGTGTCTTTGTCCACATCTGCATCTAAGTTTGTGTGTTCGTTTGATGGCTGGGAGAGCTGGCGCTGGATCGGCTGGGGGAGCTTGGTCTGCTGCGTCCTGGGGGCCCAGGGACCACGGCCCTGTCTGGAGCTGCGCCCGAAGAGGAAACACCGAGGGCGGTCTGACAGGACTTGGAAGCCGGGCAGGCTAAGCTAACTGCTAGCCCATGCAGACCGGCAGTTCCAATAACACCGTGGGCGGTCTGGCGGCGGCCTCGCCTAGCCTGGACTGTGTTTTTAGTGTGGTCGTGTGGAGTGCGGGGAGGTGTGTCGAAGGTGTCTGGCTGGGAGAGCTGGCGTTGGATCGGTTGAGGGAGCCTGGTCTACTGTATCCGGTGGGCCTGGGGACCACGGTCCTGACTGGAGCTGCGCCTGAAGAGGAAACACAGAGGGTGGTCTGACAAGACGCAGAAGCGGGGCAGGCTAAGCTAACTGCTACCCCATGCAGACCGGCAGTTCTGACAGTCATCCTGGCTGGCGTTCATTCTCCTGGACAGTGATTTTTTTTGTTGTTGTTTAGTTTGGATACATGTGTTAGTTTGGATACATGTGTTAGTTTGGATACATGTGTTAGTTTGGATACATGTGTTAGTTTGGATACATGTGTTAGTTTGGATACATGTGTTAGTTTGGATATATGTGTTAGTTTGGATACATGTGTTAGTGTGGATACATGTGTTAGTTTGGATACATGTGTTAGTTTGTTTGGATACATGTGTTAGTTTGGATATATGTGTTAGTTTGGATACATGTGTTAGTTTGGATACATGTGTTAGTTTGGATATATGTGTTAGTTTGGATACATGTGTTAGTTTAGATACATGTGTTAGTTTGGATACATGTGTTAGTTTGGATACATGTGTTAGTTTGGATACATGTGTTAGTTTGGATACATGTGTTGGTTTGGATACATGTGTTAGTTTGGATACATGTGTTAGTTTGGATATACGTGTTAGTTTAGATATATGTGTTAGTTTGGATACATGTGTTGTTGTAGTTTGTGGATATGTGTTTTTGTCTTTGTGTTGCGCTGCTGTGTGCTGGGAAAACGATGTCTTGTTTCGTTTCATTTCGTGTGCACAAGTGCATGAAATGAAATGACAAAGTGTTCCTCACACACACACACACACACACACACACACACACACACACACACACACACACACACACACACACACACACACACACACACACAGCGGTGTTGTTTCCAGTTGGGTTTGAGCCTCGATACCTCTGAAATAAACGGTCGTGGGAAAGAGAAGATGATGAGAGGGGAAAGCATGAGGAAAGACAGGAACGGCGGAGGAAGGTTAGAGGGGATGGAGACTTGAGCAGCTGAGGGCTTAGGGACTTCGAGTTGCGCGGATAGTGATGAATTGGGCTGCTAATAAACTGGTGAGATTTAGAAATCTTCGTGGCATCCTGGCGTTTGTCGTTTCTTGGGAGGCTTTCCTAATGTATTGCCCTCCGGAACAGTAAATCTAAATCCGAAAGTACGGCACAAAACCAAACCCGTTATAGCTCGATCCAGACTTGAGCTCCGGGTCAGATGGGGGACCCGTTCGGAGAGGCTGGGAGCAGGATGTTAGCTTAGCACGAGGCTACGCTACTCCATCAAACCGCCAGAGCCGGAAACACTGTCGTTTCCCCCACAGCAGGGCAACACAACGACACAAACACAAACACACACATGTCCAGACTAACACATATATATATACAAACTAAACGAAACAAAATCCCTGTCCAAGGAGGAGGAGCACTCGCCAGGAGGACTGCCGGTCTGCATGGGCTAGCAGTTAGCCTAGCCTGCCCCGCTTCCGCGTCCCGTCAGACCGCCCTCCGTGTTTCCTCTTCGGGCACAGCTGCGGGCAGGGGCCGTGGTCCCTGGGCACCACAGGACGCCGCAGACCAGGCTCTCCCGGCCCGATCCAGCGCCAGCTCTCCCAGCCATCAAACGAAGACAAAACTCGAAGACGCAGACGCGGGCCAGGAATCCGCGCCGCCATCTTCCCACACCGGAAGTGGAACGTGACGACGATGGTACTCGCGCCGGCGCGACATATGCACATTGTATGATGCCAAGAACGAGCCCGTTTACTGGACACCTAGAACAGTGTTTCTCAACCGGGGGTCCGCGGACCCCTAGTGGTCCGTGGTGTAATTGCAAGGGGTCCGTGAAAATAAAATATCTTTAAAAAAAAAGATCCTATGACATTTATAGAAATAGGATTATTTTACTCAGATGTGACTGAGACCTTTATCTGCCTAAACTATAAAGGGTAACGGGACTTTTTTTCTCTAATTACATCTGTTTCACAAGTGTAATTTATTGTATTTTAATAAGAGATCTCGCTCCCGTTTGCATTGTTAAAAGTTACTGCATAAAAATGCTGTTGTTACACATATCTGAAAGTTACTGAATACATATTCTGTTTTGTTACATATATCTGAAAGTTACTGAATACATATTCTGTTTTGTTAACTATATCTAAGTTACAACTGAAAGCTCTTATTTTTGCCCCAAAGAGTGAATAAATGCTATAATGCAATTTAAAATGCAGTTTCTACTGTTTCTATCACATTGCAACCCCCTCCCCCAAGATCAGGTGGAGGGGTCCTTAGGGTAGATCAAAAATACGCAGGGGGTCCAGGACCCCAAAAAGGTTGAGAACCACTGACCTAGAAGAACAACAGCCTTCGCCATCAGTGGTCGACACTGACGTACAAGTTTGTGTCGGGCGTCCCCCTTCCACATCCGGTCCGATCACGAGCCACCAACAATATCAGCGAGCAAGAACTCAGCGGGCACTACTGTAAACTACTAATAAGACACGTTAGCCCCTAGCTAACGGGTCTGACCCTTTAGCCGAGCGGTTAGTGATGTCGCCTTGTGGTGCAGTACATCCCGTATCGAATCCCGCACCGGGCAAGAAAATAACCGGTTACACTACCGAAGAACCACCGGGGGGGAAAGCCAGAACCAGTATCTGGTGTTGGGAGTCTTGTGACAGGATGGAAAATGTTGTGTTTTAAGGCCGCTTACTCCTCACACCAGCAACGGCAGAAACACAAAACATGAGACGTATGTGAGACTTTCGTTTCTGGAAGAGCTTCCCTTCTCCTCCTCACAAACACACCTCTCTCACCTCCCTCACCCCTCTCTCTCTCTCGTCCAGCCATAACAGCTCTCCGCTGGACCAGATGTGCGGCACGAGTAGGTGAGGACAGATCCTAGCCAGCTCTCTGGAGACTCCCGTTTCCATTTCGTCCTCATGTTTCAGACACACACTCACAGCCGCAGTGCCAGGATGTGTGGAGCGGAGGCCTGGCAGCTACCGAGGCCGGTCACACTCTGGGACGGCTACCACATGTGTGTGTGTGTGTGTGTGTGTGTGTGTGTGTGTGTGTGTGTGTGTGTGTGTGTGTGTGTGTGTGTGTGTGTGTGTGTGTGTGTGTTTGTGTTTGCTTGCACGCACAACTCTGAGTCCTCTCTCATCTCACAGTTTTTTGGCCTATGTGTGTGTGTGTGTGTGTGTGTGTGTGTGTGTGTGTGTGTGTGTGTCTCTCTCTCTCTCTCATGTATGTGCACACGCACAATCCCGGATATATTTATTTAGCAAAAGTGTTTTATATAGCAGCACAGTCTATTATCCCCACTTTACATCAGGGAGATGGAAATGTGATATGTACCTTTAAAATTGAACTTGTCGGTGTTATTTGTTGTCTTTTTCCATGACACGTCTGTGGTGTCGCACAAAAAGTCATGGTCAGCACTGGTCTGTCCCTCTTGGTCTGTCCCTCTTGGTCTGGCCGCCAAGGGGGGAAGCGAGGAAGATGGACAGTTCCACCCATCATAACCAGGAGGGTGAGGAAACGTTCCCTCAGAACTCTGTAAGATCATTTTATATAAAGGGATACACACACATACACACACACACATACATCCATATATATATCCATTCCATCCATAGGCGGAAATCCCAGGATGGGGGGGGGGCATGACCCCCCCATCCTGGGAAAAATATGATATAAGATATAGCCCCCCAAAATATCACTATAAACATAACTATGTATTTTCAACAATATTAATAATACACAACGAAAGCACCTGTGCTGACTATGGACACTGAATAGTGCATATTTAAGTTTCAAAAGATCACGACCCCCCCCCCCTTTACATCACAATGGTTTGATTGTCCCCTCCAAAGTTGATATCAGATTTTCCCCCCTGATTCCATCCACTATCCAAACCGCTTATCCTGCTCTCAGGGTCACGGGGGATGCTGGAGCCTATCCCAGCAGTCACTGGGCGGCAGGCAGGGAGACACCCTGGACAGGCCGCCAGACCAAACTCCACACAGAGGACCACCCGGGACGACCCCCACCTTGGACTACCCCGGGGCCCAAACCCAGGACCTTCTTGCTGTGAGGCGACCGCGCTAACCGCCGCGCCACTCTTCCTTGGCTTTTCTCCATGGCTGTTCCTCCACCTTGGAAAGCACCGGAAATGATAAACAGATAAAGGAAAACCAGTGGTCGACCCCCTCACCACTAGCTGCTGTACTGGTACGGGGAGTAATGCTTGCGGATGGCCACCTCGAAATCGTGGTCTGGGATCAGCAGACTAGCGACTTACAAAGTTGAAGAGGAGGACAAGGGCTTGGTAACGTACAACAGGAAAAGTGAAAAGAAACGTGGGGAGGATGGACTCCCCTGTCTAGCAATACTGTCTCTGCAGTGTAAAACCCCCACGGTCCAGACACTTAACAGGGGACCCAGAAGGACTAGAATCAAGCATTTTATCATTAATCTGGTCAGAGCCTGACAGTGTCCTGACGCACAGGACGAAAGCACAACAGGACCTCACAGACAGGCCAAAGAGACAGGGGGAAGACGTACGACCTCATCTGGAGGAGAATTCCTGAAGACGGTGGGTTTTATGGAGAGCTTACGGGGATTTGGGTCAAAATGTGAGAGGGGCTGTCTGTGCAGAGTACACAGCGCCCGATGGCCACGGCTTACCCCCGTCATCCACAGTTTCATCTGTTAAGTTTGATTGTGGAAATACTACTGTGGGGGCTGATCCTTTAATTCCTCGTGTTCTATACGGGGAAAAAAAAATGTTGAAATAAATGAGTCAATAAATTGGGTCTACATTCCACAAATCCAACACTTTTGAAATTGTGCATATGTGAAATATGGCCTCTATTACATCTGACTGCGCCTTCCCATGTCTGTCTCTATATTTGCCCAATTCTCTCTCTCTCTCTCTCTCTCTCTCTCTCTCTCTCTCTCTCTCTCTCTCTCTCTCTCTCTCTATACCTTGATGCTCTCTCTTTGCCCTTTTCACTTGGATATAGCGGATTTATTACTAACTGACATTCATTTTCACACATGCATTTTGCATGCAGACACACACACACTCTCTCTCTCTCTCTCTCTCTCGCTCGCTCGCTCTCTCTCTCTCTCTCTCTTACAGACACTTAAGTACCCTCAGGGTGATGTTTGAGTGAGTCAGGTTTGGCACGGTAGGCCCGCCGTTATCCAGAAGTGATTTTAACGGCCCAGACAAGAGTTCCCTAATGGAGCGATCCAGCATAGCTCAACCCACCTGCCTTCTCTCTTGACTGCAGATTTTACACTTTCTCCACTTTCCTTCCATTTTCCCTTCTCTCATTCTTGTGTTCTTTCCAAACCCATTCCTTGTTTTCTCCCTGAACTGCTGTAACATGCAGAGTATGCATTAGGAACAAGTTGGGACTTCTGTTGGACGAAAAATGTTTGCATTTTTGCAGCGTTCTCCTCAGACTCAACGGCGTCTCTCCATCAGGGCCCGGTGGGGCCTGGCCCCACCAGATGTCGCCACTGCGCGATATGATCAAAATAATTCAGTGTAACACATCATTTATTGTAGCGAATTCGGGGGGGCAGCCGGGAACCGCCGCAGCCGGGACGCGAACCCGGCTCTCCCGCACTGCCGGCGACTATGTTAAACCAGTCGACTACAGGGTTCGACCCGGTAGCCAAGCGGCTAGCGAGTCTCCTACTCATTCATGATCGTTACACTACACCCCCCGTCCTTCGGGAAGTCGGCTCCCTCACGCCTCTGGGCCCACGCGCTTCCGATGGCCGCACGGTCTCACCATCCCACTTCTGACACCAGTGTAGCGAATTCAGGGGGGCAGCCGGGAACCGCCGCAGCCGGGATGCGAACCCGGGTCTCCCGCACCACGGGCGACTACGTTAACCAGTCGACTAAAGGGTTCGACCCGTTAGCAAGCAGCTAGCGTACTCATTCATGATTGTTACTACACACACACACACACACACACACACACACATATACTTTGTATCTAGCATTGTTGTGCGTCTATTACATATACACGGTAGCACGGATGCGAAGCTTCCTGGGCCTGGTGTCGTACTACTGCCGTTTCATCCAGGACTTCGCCACCATCGTCAGTCCACTCCACCGCTTGACCGACAAGGGCCAACTATTCAACTGGGACGACATCTGTGCTACAGCTTTCACCCAACTCAAGGTGGCTCTCACTGAACTCTGATGCCCAAAAGTTCTTCATCATGAACACTGATGCCAGCAATGTGGGGATCGGGGGTCTCTTCTCCCAGCAGGGAGGAGATGGGGAGCGTGCTGTGGCCTACTTCAGTCGCGCCCTGACTGGTGGAAAAGAACTTCTGCACCACCCGATGCAAGCTGCTGGCAGTGGTCCTGGCAGTACGGCACTTCCGGCCGTATTTGCATAGCAGCCACTTCTTCATCCACACCAATCATGCCTCACTTACCTGGCTCCTGAACTTTAAGCGTCCTAAAGGCCAGGTGGCCCGATGGCAGGGTTTGGTGACATCACGGCAACACTGACATGCTCTCCTGGTGCCCTTGTGTAGCATTGGCGTGTCACTTCTGCCAGTGGCAAGAGGAGCATGGCCAGATGACGTGGAGGGTAGCTGTCCAGACCGCGTACAATGAGGAGAGGGGGCTCCCATTGACCATGCAGCAACTGAGGCAGCAGCAGGAGGCAGACATGACCCTGGCGCTGGTGAGGGACTGGCTGGAGATGGGGTGGTGCCTTGAGTGGACAGAGGTGTCAGCGCTGGGGCCTCACCTTCTGATGAGGGAACGTCCAGATGAGGGAATGACCTCCTACAGCTATTGGTGCCCCATGTGCTCTGTCCCCAGGTTCTACAGATGGTCCGTGGCTCGGTGGGGGCGGGGCACTACGGGAACGCCAAGACCCTCCACAATCTCAGGGGGTGGTTATACTGGCCTGGCTGTCAACAAGACGTGGAGCTACACGTGCACTTCTGCGACCCCTGCATCGCCCAGAAGGGACCAACCCAGTGCTTTCACGCCCCACTGCAGCAGTACTTGGTGGGGGCCCCAATGAACCGAGCAAGGGTGGACATCCTTGCCCTTTCCCCATCACCGACTCCACCAACCACTATGTCCTTATGGCTATGGACTACTTCATGAAGTGGCCAAAGGTGTATGCAGTGCCGGATCAGAGCACCACCACGACAGTGAAGAGGGTGGTGGAGGAGATGTTCACCTGCTTTGGTGTTCCCACCAAGCTCCACAGGGGTGGAACTTTGAGTCCCAGATCTTCAGTGAGGTCTGCCGGCGACTGAGGGTGAACAAGACGGAGACGACACTGTTCCATCTTCAAAGTGATGGTCTGTTGGAGCGGTTCAACCCCACCCAGGCCACCCAGCTTGCCACCAGCACCAGCCAACACCAGCGGGACTGGGACTGCCTCCTGCCCCTGTTCCTGTGGTCCTACCGGACTGCTGTCCAGGAGTCCAGCCAGTGCACGCCTGCTGCCCTCATATTTGGACGAGAGTTCCTGACATCGGTGGACTTGATATTTGGGGCTCTGACCGAGCCTGAGATTGCCAGGGGAAAGGAATGGAGTACTTCCATAAAGTAAGGGATCGCCTGCAGGTAGCCGTGCGGCAGAAGAGGATCTATGACACACAGTGCCTTGGGCAGGCCTTCATGCCATGGGACAAGGTATGGGTGTATTGTCCCGTTCGCAAGAAGGTGATTTCCCCTAAGCTTCGCAGCCACTAGCAGGAGTCCGGCGAGGCCGTGAGCTGGCTGTCTGAGGTGGTGTACTGGGTGCACATGCCCGGCCAGGGGCGTATGGTGGTGCTGCACCAGGACAGACTCTCCCCATACCGCCCCCTTAGCTTTAGCATGTTGTTGGGGAGGGGGGAGACAGCAGCACCCCATGCACCTATCAGGGTGACCTTCCCCCAGTGGTGCTTCCTATGAACCCTAGGCAGCCTGTTCAC
The DNA here is from genome assembly GCF_029633865.1 of Lampris incognitus. Lineage (NCBI taxonomy): Eukaryota > Metazoa > Chordata > Actinopteri > Lampriformes > Lampridae > Lampris > Lampris incognitus. The sequence continues at coordinate 47,067,032 of NC_079218.1, forward strand.
TAGTGACGGCAACGTGGGCATTTGAGGGACTATGTGTTGGATGATGGGGTCGTCGAGGACAACTGACCCCTTAGATGGGGGCTATGTAGCGACTGGAGAAGGCAGTCGCTCTGACTGTCGACAGTTCGGCGCTGGGGAAGCGCAAGGTGTCACGGGACTGTTAATGTTCAAGTTATAAAATTATTGTTTTAGTGGTGTGGTGGTCATGTTTTAATTCTTGTGGTTATGTTGTGTGGTTCTCGGTGTTTGTGTGACAGGGACAATGTTGGGGGCTGGCTGGCGGTGTGGCCACCATGGCCGGGACTCCTGTGGCGATTGATGACCTCCAGTCAGTGTTCATGTTTGTGTGTTCTGTTCAGGTGGCAAATGAAATAGCATCCCCTGGAGCTGTGCGGTGTATGGGGCACGGAGATTGCCATACAAATTGAGATGTCTGCCTCACGACGCCTTCTTCCACGCTAGCTCGCCACAATAATATTGCCGTTGAAAATAACTGTGATGGTAAATACGCGCTTTCAGACTGCCCGCTCGCACCATTAGCCAATCAAAACACAGACTTCTTTCATAGTAGCCAATAAGACGCAGTGTAACAACGTGCACTCCAGCACTCCGCGTGTAAGGTTGCGAGCACGCGCCCAATCTTTATTCAATGCCATCAAAAGGACAAATTGGCCTCCGTCCAGATGTTGAGCCGGACACCGGACAGAGAGCTGAAAACCTGGGCTGTTGGTCCAAAAGCCGGACGTATGGCCGTGCAGGGTGCACAATAGCCAGCAGTTAGGAAGGCTTAGCCTTCTTTAGCCTACATTAGCTGCCGCCCCTGCAAGTGCCCTCCCCCCCCCCGCAAGTGTTTCTTTGTTCTGTGGTTGGGAAGATGACCCAACAGTGCCCGGGGTCTCAATTGAATCTCGGGGATTTGGAGTTGTCAAATAACAACACAATGACCCCTATCACCGCAGATGTCAGAAAATCAACAGATCGATAATGCTTTGCATTAAAGTGTTAGCTTGTGCAGGTCTGCATGGGCTAGCGGTTAGCTTAGCCTGCCCCGCTTCCGCGTCCTGTCAGACCGCCCTCAGTGTTTCCTCTTCGGGCACAGATCCAATCAGGGCCGTGGTCCCTGGGCCCACAGGACCAAGCTCTCCCAGCCATCAAACGAACACACAAACTTAGACGCAGATGTGGACAAAGACACTGCATGGACAGTGCTGGGTGAGGCCGCTGCAAATATAAGCTTGCGCCGCCACCTCCCCACACCGGTACTGGGTGAATTAATCTTTAATAATTGTACTATTCGTGTTTTATTCATGCTAGTAACTGCAGTAGTTAATCACCGTCGATATGAAGTGTTTCCACAAGATCTTTGGGTTTGTAGCTTTAAATAAAGTAGTAGCCTATTAAAGTTAATGCTCTCCTGTTTTGCCCTACACTATAAACATAAGCAAGCGTCTTAATTTCCTGTGTAAATAAGGTTACACAGTTCATATGCATGCAGTGTATCTTGGCTATCTTCTCTTACAGACGGACCCAAAATGCAACTCCCAGTACACAGAATGCAACACACACACACACACACACACACACACACACACACACACACACACACACACACACACACACACACACACACACACACCTCTGCTGTATTTAGGTCTGCAGGCCAGAGACCACACTGTCCTTATATGGTCATGGTGTATTCTCCCTCTCCTACTAGCTGACCAAGTGCCAGTGCATTTGGAGCGCCTATGAAAACCTGTGAACTCGGTTTTAGTCGAAGGCTTAGGAGAGCATGTGAAACCTTAGCAGCTCCCCCAACTGAGTTCTTCTAGGAACCGTTATTGCGCAAGCATTGTGTCAGCTGGGTGCAGCCCAGGCTAGCATTCTTGCAGAGCATGCATTTCAATTGCACCTGTAATCATTCCTAATTAAGTTTTGTTGCGTCATTAACAAAAAATCGCAAATCAATCTCGAAGTCAAAGTTCAAGTCATAGCTGGACCACAGTAGGTTTTTTTGGATCGCAAAATGGCTGAATTACGGATTAATCTGATCATTTCTGAGGCAATGCCACCCCCCCACCCCCCGTCCAGACATCCATCCACCTCTGTTTGCTTGCCGTTACTTGTGCAGTGGTTTATGAGATAAAACAGGAACTTTGGTTGTGTATTATTGTCCCTATAATAGGAGTTCAGGCTCCTCGGCCTCTTCCTCAGCTTCCACTATGACGATAATGCCTCTTCAAAGAGGGGATGTTCACTGGATCAACTGCAGAGGGTGAGTCAGTCAGAAATCCCCCGGGAAAACTCGGCTGTGCCCACATTCTCTCAGAAATCCTTCCCCCTGCCGAGGAACTAAACACTTCAAGACCAAAGATTCCTCTAATTCTGGACATGTGCAGCTTATAACGTTGCTCATCATCATCATCACCGCCGTGTTTCAGGGCTTTTTTTTTTTACGGCGGGTTTACCATGAAGGCTGCTCATCCCACCCCCCCCCGTCCACGCTGCCGGTGTCAAGTCAGCAGGAGGGCTAGCCTTCACAGCTAAGGAACATATTTAGCTTGGGTTTTTAAAGAGTCTCCCTATCTACCATCTCCCACCCCCCCCAACCCCACCCCCACCCGCACCCCCATCTTCAAGAGTATATTGAGGAGACGGTCTTACTATTGTACTTCCATGTGTGGAGGCTTAAGAGGCAATTTAATTCCTTTGGCTGCCTGAAGCTCTGCGACGTTTAGGCTGTCGGAGTTGAGCCACCGCAAAGTAGTTCTCCATCCTGACTTATAAGGAGGATGTACAAAGCAAACTCTCCTGTCCTCATTTCAAACCCCCCCCTCCCCCCCCCCCCCGTGAACCCTTCTATTGTCTCTGAGTGTGGGATACCGGCGCGGACCTTCCAACGTGCATGCTGCACTGTGCTACACGCATGCACGTTACAATCAGGGTGGTGCAACGGCTAGCGCGGTCGCCTCACAGCAAGACGGTCCTGGGTTCGAGCCCCAACTCGGGGGTCGTGGAGTTTGCGTGGGCTTGCTCCGGGTGCTCCGCTTTCTTCCCACAGTCCAAAGACATGTAGGTCAGGTGAATCGGCCGTGCTAAATTGTCCCTACGTGTGTGTGTGCATGTCGGCCCTGTGCGACGGCCTTGGCGGCCTGTCCAGGGTGTCTCCCCCGCCTGCCGCCAAATGACTGCTGGGATGGGCTCCAGCATCCCCCCGTGACCCCCGAGAGCAGCATAAGCGGTTTTGGATAATGGATGTTACAATCAAGCACAGAAAAAAAAACATAATCCTCCTAATTTGTACCTTTCTTATTTGTACAAGGAGGCAAACTGTAGTAGGAGTGGTACACATTTCTTGTGCTAGATTGGTATTCAGTAAAATGTCCACGCAGTAGCCAAAACAAGCTTTCTATCCCAGCCCAGGATATGACACACACACACACACACACACACACACACGAGGCATAGCCAACACGTGTTTAGCCATAACCTTGATTTATAACTCTCTTGTCTCGCTGATTTTCTACTCTGCTCCCTGCTCTTCTTCCCAAGCTCTTGTCTCTCGGTTTAACTCGAAATTTCACGGCGTCCGCGTTAAAGGGCAGTCCAGACACAGCTGATCAGGTGGTGAGTGTTTACACGTAAAATAAATCCACGCTGCAGTCCAGTCATGACACAGAAGGGAGGAGGAAGGGTGGGGTTTTTTCGAGTCTTTTTCAGGTTTGTACATTTTTTGCCATTCTGTTGGTTTCAGAAGGTTTCGGCCTACAGCTGAAGCTGCTGTAAGGGTTTAAGATGTCATGCGACATTTCATGGGATATATGAAGTGAACTGCAAACCCCATGATATATTGTTGTTGCTTCCGGGACTGGATGAGGACGACGAAGAAGATCCGTGATGCTCTTTATTTGTGCGATTTCACGTTCGCAGCGGCCTCACCCAGTAGCGGTGTGGAAAGATGGCGGCGCGAACTTACATTGGTGGCGGCCTCGCCCAGGTCACGCAGTGTCTTTAATAATAATAATAAATGAAACTCATATAGCGCTTTTCTAACACTCAAGGTCGCTTCGCAATACACGGCGGTGAAACAACACAACAGATTAACATAACACAGACATACATGGGGTGGATGGGGAGGGGGGCTATGAGAGGAAGAAGCGGCAGCCACACGCCACGCCAGCAGTACTCTCCCACTTTGTCCACGTCCGCATCTAAGTTGGTTTTGTCTTCCTTTGATGGCTGGGAGAGCTGGCGCTGGACCGGCTGGGAGAGCTTGGTCCGCTGTGTCCTGTGGGTCCAGGCACCACGGCCCTGATCGGAGCTGCACCCGAAAAGGTAACATCATGGGCGGTCTGACAGGACGCGGAAGCGGGGCAGGCTAAGCTAACTGCTAGCCCATGCAGAGCAGCGGTTCTGATAACACCGAGGGCGGTCTGGCCGGCGGTCTTGCCTAGTGTTGACTGTTTTAGTGTTGTCGTGTGGACTGCAGGGAGGTGTTGTAGAGGGTGTCTGGCTGGGAGAGCTGGCGCTGGATCGGCTGAGGGAGTTTGGTCTGCTGCGTCCGGTGGACCCAGGGACCACGGCCCTGCTGAAGCTGGTCTGACAGGACGCGGAAGCAGGGCAGGCTAAGCTAACTGCCAGCCCATGCAGAGCAGCGGTTCTGATAACACCGAGGGCGGTCTGGCCGGCGGTCTTGCCTAGTGTTGACTGTTTTAGTGTTGTCGTGTGGACTGCAGGGAGGTATTGTAGAGGGAGTCTGGCTGGGAGAGCTGGCGCTGGATCGGCTGAGGGAGCTTGGTCTGCTGCGTCCGGTGGACCCAGGGACCACGGCCCTGCTGAAGCTGGTCTGGCAGGATCCGGAAGCGGGGCAGGCTAAGCTAACTGCTAGCCCATGCAGACCAGCAGTTCTGATAACACCGAGGGCGGTCTGGCCGGCGGTCTTGCCTAGTGTTGACTGTTTTAGTGTTGTCGTGTGGACTGCAGGGAGGTGTTGTAGAGGGTGTCTGGCTGGGAGAGCTGGCGCTGGATCGGCTGAGGGAGCTTGGTCTGCTGCGTCCGGTGGACTCAAGGACCACGGCCCTGCTGAAGCTGGTCTGGCAGGATCCGGAAGCGGGGCAGGCTAAGCTAACTGCTAGCCCATGCAGACCAGCAGTTCTGATAACACCGAGGGTGGTCTGGCCGGCGGTCTTGCCTAGTGTTGACTGTGTTTCAGTGTTGTCGTGTGGACTGCAGGGAGGTGTTGTAGAGGGTGTCTGGCTGGGAGAGCAGGTGCTGGATCGGCTGAGGGAGCTTGGTCTGCTGCGTCTGTTGGACCCAGGGACCACAGCCCTGCTGAAGCTGGTCTGGCAGGATCCGGAAGCGGGGCAGGCTAAGCTAACTGCTAGCCCATGCAGACCGGCAGTTCTGACAGTCATCCTGGCTGGCGTTCGTTCTCCCGGACAGTGGAATGTTTGGAGTGTGTTGCACTGAATGGATTGTGTTGTTATCTGTTCGTGTTTTGTTTTTGGTTTTTTTGCTTTGTTCTCTCCGTTTTTGTATGTTTTTGGTGGTGTCGCTTTTGGGAAATTTGGGATGTGTGCTTTTGTCTTTTGTGTCGCACTGCTGTGGGCCGGGGGGGAAAACGGAATTTCGTTTCTTTCGTGTACGCAAGTACACGATAGAAATGACAGTAAATTGTTCCTGATTCCTGATTCTTATTTGGTGATCTATCTGATGATCTAAAGGTGCTGAAGAATAAAAAGAGGTCACAGACGTACACTAACGAACTCCACAGCCACCTCATAACCCATGTGCTCGCCATCCTCCCTCTTTTATATGCTGTCTGAATGAGTCACAGGGTCTTTCGGTAAAAGGGAATAGTTACAAGGTATTTGGTCACCTTACAAAGCCTGCTAAGTCTTGGGGAATGCCAGGTGTCCGAGGCTTTGTCACGGTATGGAGCATAGCGAACAACAGCGTGGCTAGAACTCTGGTGATTCAGTCATGCCGCATTCAGATCTATAAGGTGGTACTGACTTTTTGCACATTTTTACATAAATAAGTTTTCCCGTGGGTGTCCAGTTACAATTTTGGCTTGCTTTTCCGCAGTTAGTCACCCCATGAAACCTCGTTCACCCCCGCTTAAGCTCACTGCATTTTGACCTTTGACCTCTATACGCGCAGCACCGAGATCTTGTTCCACAGTCGGTGACTGTCCGAGACGTAGCTAGATATGCTAAACTCAGATTGTGTCCTTTATTGTCACCAGTAACATGGTATAACTCGTTCAAAAAAGTGAACAAAAAGCTCAAATTCCCCATGCTCGTCTTCTTCTTCTTTTTGTCATCACTGATTCACTCCTATCATTCATCAGTTAACTCTCTGTGTTTCTGTGTTGATCCATGCTTAGCTTGGCCAAGGGGACTAACTGATCTATTTGATCTGCCCCCAGAGGCTCAGAGCTGGGCTGGCCTCAGCCAACTGATACCCCCGCAGAGAGATCATCCGGCCTCACAGGGGGCAAACAGGCGAACAGCTAAATCAATAGATGAATAAATTACCATCGTCACCACAAGAGGACCCAGAGGAGATGGAGACGCTGGTATATAAATATGCCACATAGAGAGAGGAGGAAAAACAGGCACCATTCAAGAGATGAAGCATCTAGGGACGGAGCCCAGGCAGCGGGGCTGTCTCCTCAAAGGGGAGGGCGATTCTGAATTTAAATGAGGAGGGCTCGGAGGAAGAGAGAAAGGATCGAAAAGGAAGAGAGCATGAGTGTAGCCCCAAACAAAGAGAGGAGACCTCAGTTCATCTCTTATTCATGAACTAGCTGGTTGGAGTCCCAAGGGGAGATTTAGACAGAAGGGATGCAACACACAAGGCCGTCTCTACCACGATGAGGTCATTTGTGACCCCACTAAAAGATAGAGGGGTCTCTGAGAGTGGGCTGCTGGCCACTTTCCTGCTTATACCTAGTCCATCACAGGCTGCTGGACTGAACATCAGTAAATAGCATCCTATCTCCACAAAGGGAAATTTCTAGATGGCGTGTGTAGTTCGCCAGAAATACATCATCATCTGCTGGGTCACTGGGCACTCCTCCGGAACGTTCGGAATTACGGGGTTTCATTTTTCCCAACAATTATTTATATAGAGGAATATGCCTTTGTTCAAGACCCAAAAACTGCAATTTCCCTCTTTGGTGTCTGTTGTCTGAAACTCAAAACAAATTTCAAATAAAAAATTGACAATGTTTGTTTAGAAAAACACAAAACATGGCCTCCATTTGCCACGGGGGTGAAGTGCAGGCCTGTGAGTTAGCTCAGTGATGTCATTGGCCACAGAGTGTGACAACACAAACCATACCATGCAAGGAGAGGCAGCATGCTGGAATGACATTAGCAGATGGATATAACTCACTGTGTAGGAGCTCCCCTGGTCAACATTGAACACACACACACACACACACACGTAAACCAGGATTCACACTGTTCTTGGTCCACATCCAGCAACGTTATACCATAACTGTACTTTTATCACAGTGAGAACTTAATAGGAGGCAAAGTTATGATGTTGATTCAGTGGGATTGCCCTGGTGTGGTGTAGTAACCACTCATTATAGCCACGTGCTCCGAGAGGTAAACTGCCTTGGATGTTTCAGTTTGTCGGTTATACCCATATTTAATGGTAATATGCTTCTATGCGGCTGTTTTACAGCAGGCCAAAACAGAAAGTTGAAAACAAACATGTCCTTGACAAGTGCCATTGTGGTTTCAGAGACAAGCTTTTAAATGATGCACCCACCAAGAACATCCAAGAAAACCATTTTCATTAAATACGATCTTAGGACTGGTACAGCAGGCCTTTGCCTCAAAAAAAAAAAAAAACAGTGACTGATTAGTTGAAGGTAAGACCAACTATCTTCCTGTTAGGGTGTCCCTCTATCACCCCTTCTGTTTTCCCAGTTCTGGGTTTTCGACAACTGTTCCGTCTTCCTCTTCTCAATTCCTCAAAGGGCCAAGGGCAACATGTGTTGGCTCAATAGCAGGAGGAAGAGACAGCAAGTGTCCCACACTGTGAGAGCAGAATACACACACAAGCATGCATTATGCATGTAAACCCCACATGCACATAAAAACACACAATAACGCACGTGCGCACACACACACACACACACACGCACCATCTTCATCATCGGTGGTCACTCAAAGCCGGTATGACTGTCCTCTCCATTGGGTTGTCTACTTGTGGGTCTTCAGATGGCTGTAGAGGCCTATCTGTGATCCACATACTTTGGTGCAGTGTAGACAGGGGAAAGTGGTGGTGATTGAGCCTTTTTTCTCTCTTTCCTTGCAGTGTTGTCACTTTTTCTCTGCAGCACAGTGGATTTCCATTTCAAGATGTGCAGCTCCATCCTGCATGGATTTCTTCCAGGTGCGCCTATCCAGTGCAATGTGTTCCCAGTTGCTCGATGTGATGTTGAATTTCTTCAGACTGATCTTGATATTGTCCTTGAAACATTTCTTTTGCCTGCTGATCTTCCCTCAGCTGCGCGTACAGGATCAGTTTGGGGAGACGTATGTTGGACATGTGGATGACATGGCTTGTCCATCGGAGTTGGTGCTGCATTATTGTGGTGGTGATGCTAGTCATATTGGCTTCTTCCAGAACGCTGATGTTGGTGTGTCTGTCCTTCCAGCTGATCCTCAGAACCCTTCCTAAGGATCTTTGGTGGTATTGTTCCAGGGCTCTCGTGTGCCTGCTGTAGGTGGTCCATGACTCTGCTCCAGGGTGGGGAGAACAGCGGGGTGGGGAGAACAGCTCTGTAGACCAGAAATTTTGTTTGGGCCTTTAGGTCTCAGTCTTCAAAGACTCTTTTCCTGAGTCTGACATAAGCACCACTGGCACATCTCAGGCAATGGGTGACCCCAGTGTCGATGTCAGCTTTTGAGGAGAGAAGGCTGCCAAGGTAGGAAAAGTGATAAACGTTTTCAATAATTTTGTTGTCCACTGGTAGGCTGGATAGATGGCTGGTTGGGTGAAGGTTAATATAAGACTTGGGGTTTCTTGATGTTTAATGCTAGACCCAGGGCTCTGTATGCCTTGGCAAAGGCATTCAGAATGTCCTGGAGATCTGCAGAGTATGCTGCGATGGCATTGTCATCTGTACACTGAAGCTCCATGATGGTGTTGTTGCAGACTTTGCTCTTGGTCTTGAACTTATTAAATTTGAAGAGCCTGCCGTCAGTTCTGTATAGGATTGGGATCTCCGTGGCAGCTCTTCACCAATGACGTGGAGTATGGCAGCAAGAAAGATGGCAAACAGGGTGAGTGCGATGATGCATCCCTGTTTGATCTCCGTTTCCACAGTGAAGGGCTCTGACTTAGAGCTGCTGTTGCTGAGCACTGTGACTGACATGCCGTCATGTAGAAGCCTCAATATTCTGATGTATTTGTCAGAGCAGCCATCTCTTGATAGTATGCTCCACAGAGTCTGGCGGTCTAGTGAGTCAAAGGCCTTTGACAGGTCTATGAAATCTATGTACAAAGACTGCCTTTGTTCATAGCATTTTTCCTGGAGTTGCCGTGCTGTAAAGATCATGTCTGCTGTATCTCTGGATCGGCAGAAGCCACACTGAGATTCTGGGAATACTTCACCAGCCAGTGGTAGCAGTTGGTTTGCGAGGATGCGAGTGAGGACTTTGTCCGTTGCTGACAGGAGTGAGATGCCCCTGAAGTTTCCACATTCCACCCTGTCCCCTTCTTGAATATGGCCAGTATTAGAACATCCCTGAGCTCTGAGGTAAGTTCTAATTTTTCCCCGACCTTGAGGAGGAGGGCATGGATATGGTACAGGAGCTCTGGTCCACCTTAATAATAATAACAATAATAATAATAATGTATTACATGTATATAGTGCTTTTAAGATCTCAGTTGGGATCCCATCTGGACCGGCGGCCTTGTTTTTCTTAAGGCTCCTGATGGCATCTTGAACCTCTCTCATGATGGGAGGTTCCCCAATGTCTTCTCTGATTGGAGTCTGGGGAATGTGGCTGGCAATGTCTGGTTCAGCTGTGCTAATGCGGTTGAGGAGTTTCTGGAAGTGCTCCTTCCATCGGGCGTTAATGGAGTCATTGTCCTTCAACAGCACCTGCCTGTCCTTTGAGCGCAGGGGGTTTAAGCCAAAGTTGCTTGGACCATAGACAACCTTAGTAGCACCAAAGAAGCCTCTGGTGTGACCCGAGTCTGCCAGTCACTGGATTTCCAGATACTTTTCTGTCCACCAAGAGTTCTTAGGCTCCCTCACCTGTCCCTAGACATCTGCCTTGGCTCTGGAGTAAGCCATGCTTTTAGCCTTTCAGGTTACATAATTTTGCCAGGAACAAAAGGTTTTCCTTTTCTTGGAGATGAGCTGTTTTAGCTCTGTATCATTCTCATCAAACTAGTCCTGCTGTTTTCTGGACTTGTACCCAAGGGTAGTTTTGCAGGTGTTGAGGATGGTGGATTTGAGCAGGCTCGAGTGCTTCTCAATGTCATCAAGATATTCCTGTTGGAGGGTTTCCCCAAGAGAGGCCTGAAGTCACTGCTGGGTGGCAGTTTCATTCAGGCTTTCAAGATGCAGTCTTGGTTGGATCTGTTCCTTTTGAACCTTCCTCTTCCTCTTGAGTTTGATGTGGTTCATACAATGACATAGTCAAGCAGATGCCACTATTTGGAGCGGTGGTGTCTCCAAGATGCCTTAAATTTCGTTTTCTGGTGAAACAGAGTGTTAGTGATGGCAAGGTGATACTGAGCACATTTGCCTTCCTTTCCTATAGTGCCCTTCCAGATGTGTTGATTCCAGCCAACCTTGGCATTGAAGTCTCCTAGGACAATAATCTTATCTTCCTTGGGGATTCTTGACAGTGTCTCATCTAAGCAGACATAGAAGGTCTCCTTTACTTCCTCTTCTGAGTCTAAAGTAGGGGCATAGCCACTCACAACTGTTGCCATCTGGTTGTTGGCAAGCACCAGACGTATGGTCATGAGATGCTAACTGAGCCCCACAGGAAGTTCAGACAGTTGGCTGATGATCTGGTTCCTGATGGCAAATCCAACGCCATGGATCCTGGGCTCATCAGCAGCTTTTCCTACTTAAGTTGTCCTTCGTCTGCCTGTTGGGTTTCAGAAACAGCAGCTATGTCAATCTGGCATCTCTTCAGTTCTCTAGCAATGATCATGGTTCTCCTCTCCGGTCTGTCACTGGTTGCACTATCCATCAGTGTGCACACATTCCAAGCCTCAAAGTTCATGTTTCTATGTTTCTGACTGCATGTGGTGAGCCCTCTGGATGCAGTAATCCAGTCAGGAGGTTTGAGGCAGGCTATTATTAGGGCACCTTTTCTAGCCCCTTCCCCAGTTGGGGTGAGCAGAGTGGATCCTAAAGAGGGCTGCTCAGTCATGGGTGCAGCTACTGAAGGGCTCTTTCTACCTCGTTCCAAGAGCCCAGTGACTGAATGTAGCTCCTACCGCCTGATGTGCCGGCTCCTGACTAGGGGCTTCCAGATCTCACATTCCTGCCCCTGTCACCACTTGCTGGTCACCATAGGACTTAATCCGGGATGTTAAGGTGGACTCCCTATATGGAGGACGCCTGTGTGTGACTTTGGTTAACATGGGGAGACTGGTGCACAGACAACCACCACACAGTCCTTGACAGATCTGGGGCAGGATCCAGTGGCACGGAGTCCAAGACAACTGGGGGCCCATTTCTGTTGCAGCCTTCATCCGCCTTCCCAGTTGTGATGCTTCCCTAAAGTCAGCCATCATCCTCCGCCTGTTCCATCACTGAGGTCTTGGTTGGATTGCTCTTGTCAGGGACCTCCCCCTTGACCTTACCGCCATGGGTGACCCTACCAGGAGCGTAGCTCCAGACGGCATTTCTCTCAGGATCTCAGGACCACTCAAGCTTCTCCACCACGAAAAGGTGACAATCCACGGAAAAGACACACACACACACACACACACACACACATTTGGGTAAAGGCACCGTGAATGAACACTTGCAAACATATGGCTAAAAGCATGCTATCCTCTACAGAAACCAAACATCAAAATGACATGCATTCAGACTGACAGATCGACAGATAGATACACTGATTTCCAAACAGGAAATTAAGAGTAAGGCGTAATAGCAGTTCAGTGTCAGTCATGGACTCTTAACTGCATGAAATGCTGAAAAAGACAGTTGAGGGGGTATAGAGGCTCAAAATCAATTCTAAGTCCTTCTACATCAGTAAAAACCAAACCTTAATGTTTCACATGAGAGGGATCAGATCAGGCCCTTCCTCAGGACATTTTAACTCGTAACACCAGAGGACAGTTTTATTTGCAACACAATGGAGGCGGGGGGGGGGAAGATACAGTTATGATAAAACAAATCTGTGCTAGGGGTGGAGGAGAAAGAGAGAATAGTGAAACCGTAAAGACAAATAGATAGGAGAAAGAAATGCGAGCGAGCGAGCGAGCGAGCGAGCGAGAGAGAGAGAGAGAGAGAGAGGCAATAAAAGTGTTCAGGACGGATCTTTATTTAGGTTAGGACTTTAGACTCTAAAGTGAAAGCAGATGGGACCTGAGTCTGGAATAGTTTCCACTTTAAGTCTTGGACTCGTGCTCGCTCTGCTCTCTGTTTCTGAGCCCTTTCCAGCTCTCTCCAACCTGTGCACTGGGGCACTAACAAGAGGCTTTGAAAAACGCAAGCATGCACATTAACACACATGCAGCAAGTTGCACATATGCACACTATGGTGTGTAAAGCCCCCCCACCCCGTTCCCTCCGATATGACACACGCCAGCAGAGACGTTCGGAGAGCGTCGGCCTTGTAGCCAGGCCGGGGGTTGGCAGTGTGCGGTCAGCCCTGTGCAACAGAGGGGTATTTTAGCACACGGAGACCCTCCGCAGAGACGGGGCGAGCGTGAGAGAAATCCCAAGACGCGAAAAACAACGTGACCTCTGGCTCGGCGCTGCAGCTAAACAACGCCTCGCTAGGTGGTCAAGGGGTCAGTTGACAAGTGTAGCTGCGAGCGTATCACAATAGCCGACAATCACCGCCAACAATGCCAGGCAGTTTATTTCTTTTCCGCCTTTATATGACGAGAATGATGTTTCCGACGGCGCAGACGCGCAAGTGTGACGGCGAGAAGGAAAACAAAAGAAGGGCGAATTTCCGACCCGCACTATTTCGCTTAGCGCTTGTGCACAAACACGCTGTGGCGTCACGCCGTCCACGTTGCGCATGCGCGCCGCGTGATCTGAGCTGAAAGCGGGGAAGACGGGAGGCAAGCGGAGGGCAGGAGGGAGTAACGCTGACATCTCCTACATGCGAGTCCTCCGTCTAGCAGGGGGGGGGGGGGACACACTCCCATCCATTTAACAGGCCCGGGAGCGACGAGTATGTGGGTGTCTACGAGGGCGGCTCTGGTTTTGGGGAGCCTGTAAAAGGATCTGTACGTGTATTTATAGCGGACTGTAAATAAAAGATGCAATCAGCGCCTGTTGGTTTCTCCAAACACACGCGGGCCCGGCCGTGAGCGATAGCCCGGAGGTTCTGGCTCTCAAACAGACACGTATGTACGGCGCACAGCCGGGTCGGGGGCCTACACACACACTCTCACACACGTGCGCGTGTGCTTCCACACGCACGCACACGCACAGCGAAGGGTGAGGGAGTGATTAAGCTGTTTTCAACATCTTGAGGCTTCACCCTCAGGAGAACGGCTGTTTCGGTCACCCTCTCCATCACCAAAGTTTGCGCTCGTGTAAGTTTTATTTATAGCCACTGATTAATGGCGCACACTATCCTTCGGCGGAAACCGTTTTCTGCTCACCAAGACGAGTGAAAAACACAAAAAAGAGGAAAAAAATCGAAGCGAGTGTTTATTTGAAGTCGTCCCGGATGCTTCCGTCAGGATCCCCGATACACGTTCAGACCGGTGACGCTCACCGGGCTCACTCCGAAAGCGGTTTGAGTCTTAATTTCACGTTGACGCCTCTCCGGAATGCCGCTCCATTCGCAGCTTTTTTCCCAGCCTCAGGCTTGGGCGATCAGGTAGTCCCCCGCTACCCGTTACTAAGCTCGGGTGATGAAAGAAACAGGTGGGGTTGTTCCGCTTTGACGAAACCAATCGCTACCCTGCTGAATGGGACGGTGCGTTCCCCAAAAATAAGCTCGAGCGGCGAATTCCTCATGCGGAGCCTGCAGTCATGACTAACGTGTCGGTGATTTGGGTAAGAGAGCAAAGGGAGAAGACTTCCGTCTTGGTGCCATCAAAAAAATGCTGACGTTCCCTACCAACACGGGGGTCGAATCCCCGTGTAACCTCCGGCTTGGTCGGGCCTCCCTACAGACACAATTGGCCGTGTCTGCGGGTGGGCAGCCGGATGTGGGTATGTGTCCTCTGGTCGGTCGGGGCGCCTGTTCAGGGGGGGGGACAAGGGAGGGGGACAGCGTGATCCTCCCACGCGCTACGTCCCCCCTGGCGAAACTCCTCACTGTCAGGTGAAAAGAAGCGGCTGGCGACTCCACATGTATGGGAGGAGGCATGCATGTGGTGGTCTGCAGCCCTCCCCCGGATCAGCAGAGGGGGTCCAGGAGCGACCGGGACGGCTCGGAAGGGTGGTACAATTGGGGAGAAAAAGAGGGGACATTAGAAATAAATAAATACTGACGTCTGTTGACTTTGATGGATCCCTAAAACGGCCACGTGCACCGGATTTGGAAGAAGTAGCGGGGCCCATTAGGGCGCTCGCGATGTGCTCACCTCCGCTCGCAGCTCACGGAGAGGAACGTTACCCCGGCCAGCTGGCGAACAGGCAAGAACGCCACGGTTTGAAACTAAGTGTTTGACACATATTCTGTGTAAATCTTTAATATTACTGAAAGAATGAGTCAAACAAGCCACAAAGAGAGCACAATCAATTACTTTTTTTGTCCAAGTAATCCATGTTGAGAAGTTTCTAGTGATGCTGGGGGGGGGGGGGGTCGGTGAAATCCGTAACTTGAGGAGTTTGGAGCAGAACCGGCAGGATATTAAGGCAGACCAGATTTGGTCTTCGCCGTTCGGAGTGCCGTACAAGTTGCACACATCTGTTACGTGGGGCTGGAGATGAAGCGATAGGACACTTGGTTTTGGACTTGATGTGGCCCCGAGCCATTTCCAGAGATGCAGCTTTGCAGCTTCACCAGTCGCATGGGGGGAGCGTTGTGGAGAGCAGGAGCCATGTTAGCGAAACTTTGGCAACTCCTACACCTGTTACGTCACCCTGGACCCGAAAGTACACAATTTCGTCAACATAGCGCAGAGAGATTTAAACAACAATGGGGAGGAACAATCCGTACATCGCAGCGCATTTTTCATTCGTGCACATTAACGTTTGGATTTCAAACATCGATGATCCCTTTTTCGTCCGCTCCGCTGCCAAATTTATTCAGCCCCCCCCCCCCCCCCCAAAAAAAAGAAGTGTGCTTTAGACAGAGTGCCTCTTAAAGTGGGGCTATCCAGGGGCCAGGCCATATCCTCCGTATTGCCAGAAAGGCTGACTTACCCCCGTGTGTTTGTGTTTGTGATGATTTGCGGTTATCTAAAGTGATTCTAAGACCGGGCTTTTTGTGGACTTGGCCGCTCGACCGCAGCACTGAAATGATAATTTAGCGCACTCTTACCGAACTGCTGAGGTAAGAAGTTCCCTCATATCTCAAGGCAAAGGAATTCTTAAATAAGGGCGTGTATGGGTGGGATGTGGGCTTAATGCACTGAGATGTCTATGGGGTCGATAATTTATTTTCTAGTGGCTGTGCATGATAAACATTGGGGTGACCCCTCCAGTTTAAGGGGATTTCCAACTTTTTACAAGCTAGGTCTTATTTTTGTAGTTTTTTCGCTGATGCGCATGTCAGTTATGATATTTTGCTCACCGCCTTAATTGAGATTTTGGAGATGGGACCACCGCTGGACTCGGCTCTATCCACAATGGCGTTTTACAGGGCGACTGAGCAGGAGTGTTAAGATATGCTTCGACAAATCCGATATATCCCAGTTATCTGAGTCACGTTTTTGGACGTGAGAGAGAAAGTGCATGTTAAAAGTTGTTGCCCGAAATGGCCAACATTGTTTTTTGCTGATGGCGTTGCTGAGCTACTTCCTGATTTTTGTTTTTTGGATTTTGAGATACGTTATTGATCCCTGTGGGGAAATTCTTCTCTAGATTTAAGCCATCCTAGCTGTGCATCTAGGAGCAGTGGGCTGCTGCCGTGCAACACCCAGGGACCAACTCCAGTTCTTCTTTCCATTGCCTTGCTCAGGGGCACAGACAGGAGGGTTGACCCTAACTTGCATGTCTTTTTGATGGTGGTGGGGGGGGCGGAGCACCCGGAGAAAACCCACCGCAGCCACGGGGAGAACATGCAAACGCCACACAGAGGATGACCTGGGTTGACCCCCCAATGTTGGACAACCCTGGTGATCGAACCCAGGACCTTCTTAGGGTGGGGCGACGGTGATAACCTCTGGGCCACCATGCCGCCAAGCTTATGACAAGCTCATGTTTACCGTAGCCAATATTAACTGTCGGTAAACAACCCAGCTAGCAGCATTTAGAAGTACTAGATAATGTGAAACCGTGTACTAACTGGGGCTGTTTTGGTTGTCATTGTTTAAAGGGCCTGTCCGGGATGTCTCCCCGCCTGCTGCCCAATGACTGCTGGGATAGGCTCCAGCACCCCCACCACCCTGAGAGCAGGATAAGCAGTTCAGATAATGGATGGATGGATGGATGGATGGATGGATGGATGGATGGATGGATGGATGGATGGATGGATGGATGGATGGATGGATGGATGTATAAAGGGCAGGTTTAAGGCTTGTGGTCAGTTGTCCCATAAGAGGCTGCTGTAAAGCTAAGGCCAAAATCCTGCTGTATCCAAAATCCCCATGATTAAGCCGGTGACTAAATTGTTATCGCAGCCCATACGCACGACGACAAAAGCTGCAAAAATAAGAGCCAGGTTGTAAACAAAAACAGAGCACCATCAAAACACACCACTTGAATGTGTTTACTGAGTGCAGGACATTCCACCAACATCCCAATAGCTATCCCAGATACAACCACGAGAATCCCACCAGGTAAGCATCCCAGCTGAGAGGGCTTTGGAATTCCTGATCTCAAAATACCAGAGTTGAGTCAAGCATTCCTTACCTAGAGATATGGTATTGAGATTACAATAACCAACCATCCTTGTTGGAAGGGGGGGGGGACACAAGGGAATAGGTCAATATATGGTATGACGAGATGATTTTCTCACCTCATCCATCTCTTTCCAGCACAGTTTCTCAGCCTCAATGCCCCCCCCCCTTTATATCTTTATTCTTTCTGTGTCTCATTTTCATGGGTAGCTAGCCTTGACATCCCGCTGGTTTTCTCACTGATGTGCCACGCTGGCGGGAATTCTGGTCATCTGAACTATGCTCACCACAAACCATATCCCTTACAACCTGGACAAGTCAGACTGGAAGAGGGGGGGGGTGGTGGTGGTGGTGTCTGAAAGTAGAGGCGAGAGAATGAAAAGGAGGCAGATTGAAGAAAAAAAAGAAAAAAGTAAAAAAAGAAAACGAGACAGCCTGAGGTTTAAGGGAGACAGGCTGAAAACACATTGCTGACGAAGCTCGCCTCCAGCCAACACGTTCCACTTGCACTTCTCTGAAAGGTGAGGGGGGGGGGAGGGGGGTCATGTTCCTGCACTCCTCCTCGGTAAGATCAGTGTCGACAAACAACTACAACTAATACGCCGTAAATATGCCGACTGCTGGCAGTCTGAGGGCTGCCTGACGGAGAAAGCAGGAAGGAAGACTTGTGTGCGAGACGCTCACGAAGGGAAGTTCGGACGTTCCTGCAGAAACTTCGCTCTCGCCACGGCTGGGCCCATAAACGAATGTTCTTGGTAAATCTTTGGAGCGAAAATAAATTAGTCAGGTTTAACAAGGTCAGCAGACTGGAAAAAGTGTTTACAAGGGTGAGGTTTCCCTTATAAGCAAGGATTGGGATCGATGCCCGAAAAAATAATGACATTTACCCACACCGCCGTGTGCCAGAATGGCAAATACCTAACTCACACCGGAGTTGAAACCAGCAACTTTCCCCCCCCCCCCCCTTAATAAAAGGTCATTTTATCCGGGTGGATCGTGGAGGCCGGTCACAGAACACTAACTGGCACCTTTGCCTCTTTATACAGAGACTCTCTCCAGTCTCTGGATGATGCTGGCGAGATGTTTTGGTCGAGTCGCAGCAACTGGTGCAGCACAAACATGTACGTGTTGGAAACCACTAAAGCAGGAAAAAAGACTTGTAAAAAAAAAAAAAGGAAAAAAGGAAAAAAGGGGGGAAAAGGAAAAAAAGGGATGTGATGCCAATGTGGCCATGCTTCTGTAGGACAAACGAATAATGTGACTGTAAAACAGTGGTAAGATGTATTTTGATGATGTTTGTAATTAGCATTAGCATTAGCTTTGGTTTGAGGATGCCATTTTTACAAGGGTGCAGACTATTTACTGGTGAGCTAGCTATGGCTGCTACACCTGGTTTGTAGTGCGAGTAAGTCAGGGTCAGCAGGTCTTTTTCTCTCCGCCTCCTACATCCAACTATACTGGGCCCTTATTGGTCGCCTGTCCAGCAGAGTCACCTCATCGTCATCACGTTTCAAATGGACAACACAGCGAGAAAAATCACCGATTGAAGCTTTAAGAGTAAACTAGATATTGATAGATCCATGAAATATCATTTAATATCTGTATCATTAGCTGCTCTTCTGGCGCTACGTCATATTCATGCTCCACGACTACACCATTAGTCAATGCAGGCCCTATCCAAATCCCTCCCCCACCCATGCCCTCATCTCTCTTTCCACTCTCCCGGTTACTTCACTGCCATCTTTCACGTGGACAGGGTTGGAGTCCAAACTGTGGAAAGACCTGCTCCACTGGGTGAGTACTGTCCAATACCATGTTTCTTCACACAAAAACTGAAAAATACAAAAGAAAGGAACCCGTCAGAGTCCTAACAGTGCATCGGGGCAGAGGTTGGGGAAGGGACAATGGACCAAAACCCTCGAAACAAGAGTCACGATAAATATTGTGACTCGTGAAATGCCTCGGCCTTTTCTCACCCACGCTCTCCAAACTTCCCTCTGCCAGAGCCGACAAGTGGTTGTTTTCCTTCGGCCGGTCAGTGTTTGGATTCTGTGTTTTTCCAAGCAGAAAGTAGTTCAAGATGACAGCCGATGATAACGATAAAAAAAAAAAGGGTCACGGTCGGGAATTATTCGTGATGCATTTATCTAAATCTGTAAAACTATCAGTAGACTGGGCACTGCGTCAGGAGTGAGGAGGAGAGGTCATGGTGGGGGAGGCGACAGCGCTGAACATTGGTGTTAAGGTAATGGATGGTGTTTACCTCATTGATGTGGAAGGAAATGTGTGGGCGATAGCGGGCGGGGGGGGGGGACGCCTCTAGATGTCCAGAACACTCACATATATATCTCCATCCTCCACCGCCCATTATGGAGAACATCAACATTTATGTCTTTCTTTGGGTTTGTCACCGGTGACCAGGAAAAATCAAATTTTCCAACGTCCAAAGGTTCATGAGGAGAATGAAACAAGAGCCTCATTCAAATATGACTCATTTTATTTCCAGTTAAACCACCCAGAGTGACTGGGCCGATCCATTTCTTCTTCCTTTTGAACTCTCGAGGGGTGAAGTGGCCATGGCATCCACCTCAAGTAAGCCTTCGATTGTAGAAGCTACTCCAGAAAGCTTCAGCCAGTAACCGCAAAGTTTTTGAAAGTCTCGAAAGGTAGACCTCGTTAATTGGGATGATCCGACCGTGCTCTCTCTCTCTCTCTCTCTCTCACCGTCTGTGTGAGACGCCCGAGGAGATGTGTGGAGGCTTGAGGAGGAGGAGGAGGAGGTGGAGGAGATGTGCGGAGTCTTGTATGACGGGGGGCGTAATGGGATGCAGGTACTCTGACTCAGCTACTACTACCAACTACTGGAGTACTCGCAGCTGCCATGACTCAGCCCCCCTCAGACAAAACACTTATCTTCCTGATTTACAGATGTGCAACTTGCAATTGTGATGACTTATCATGATGATTCAGTGCATTCACAAAGATGAAACCACAAATGCACAACTTCATAACCCCACTATAACAACCCTCTTTCACTTGGAAGCCGTGCTGAATGAAGGCGGACACGGTGCGTTGCTGAAATGGAGTGGCAGCAAGATGACAGGCCCTTTAGCGACCAAATAAACAACTCCATCCATCCATCCATTATCCAAACCTCTTATCCTAGGCAGGGATGCTGGAGCCTATCCCAGCAGCCATTGGGCGGCAGGCGGGGAGACACCCTTGGACAGGCCGCCAGGGCACCACAGGGCAAATTTGGGGGCCAATTTTGGGGTTTTTAAAAATCGGAGTGAGGACATTCTTGCAAAGCGAGGACGTATTGTCCAGTCGCCTCACATCTTTAAGGGTCTATTTTGGTTTTAGGACTTGTCTCTAGGGTTATGGTTAGAATTAGGATTAGGTTAAGGCTAGGGTAAGTGTTAAGGTTAGGCCTGTAAGTCTTTTTTTCCGATGCCCCCCCCTTTTTCTCACGATTGTACTTGACCGATTACCCCACTCTACCGAGCCATCTCGGTCACTGCTCCACCCACTCCGCCGGTCCGGGGGGGGGGGGGCTGCAGACTACCACATGCCTCAAATAATGCCTCAGATAAATAGTGTAGCGGTTATCACGTCTGCTTTACATGCAAATAAACAGTTATCTTATGTAAAACATACCGTTCAATGACTTACTAGAAATACTTGATAATAAAACAGCATGATATGTTGTTTCTTCTGGGATACAAAATGGCGTCAACTTTGTATGAAATATGAAGTATTTCACATTTCTAGATTTTGTATCTTTCCATGCTGAATGCTGTGTTTTTTTTTGCAATGTATTAAAACACAAACGGTCACTGAAGTGCAAAGCATTCAGGATAACGCTAAGACGTCCGGGTGGCGTGGCGGTCTATTCCGTTGCCTACCAACACGAGGATCGCCGGTTCGAATCCCCATGTTACCTCCGGCTTGGTCGGGCGTCCACAATTGACCGTGTCTGCGGGTGAAAAGCCAGATGTGGGTATGTGTCCTGGTCGCTGCACTAGCGCCTCCTCTGGTCGGTCAGGGGGGGGCCTGTTTGGGGGGGGCTGGGAGGAAATAGCGTGATCCTCCCCCGCGCAACGTCCCCTTGGCGAGACGCCTCACTGTCAGGTGGAAAGAAGCAGCTGGCGGCTCCACATGTGTCTGAGGAGGCATGTGGTAGTCTGCAGCCCTCCCCGGATCAGCAGGGGGCTTGGAGCAGCGACCGGGACGGCTCGGAAGAGTGGGGTAATTGGCCAAGTACAACTGGGGAGAAAAAGGGGGGGGGAAGGACTACAAAGCATGAAACACAGGGGGGAGAAAGGAAATTATCAACTAAAAACAGATTTATAACTATTCTTTCCAGCTAATTCTCATATTCTCTGATGTTAACCTCTTTTTTGTTGTTGTTGTTGCTTTATTCAGTTACCTCACTCATTGTTTCCTCTGTTCATTGTACCCAATCCTTAAATGTAGCCTGGGGGTCCATACGATGCAGCGTTTATGTTTATCTTTCACATTTAGCAAACTGAACTTGGAGTCGAATGAAACACCGAGAGAAAATAATATGAAAGCAAACCACACTTTCTTTCTTCCAACTTCTTCTGAAGAAAGCGTTGGACAAGTTCTGCCATGCCTCGCAGCTTTAAACCGAGTCGACAGGCGGTTGGCTTGCCTCGGCGATAAGCCTGATCCACGTCTCTTCTTGGCCGGCTGCAGCCCCATACAAATGATCTCCCCTCTTACTGTAAATACTCCCTAATTCCCTGTTAGACTTCTGCACTTCAGCTAGGCGCATCTGAAGCTAAGACTTGTTCAGGTCGGAGTGAGAGATGAGTCGCTCGGCACCAACCAGAGGAGGAGACACTGGAGTTTCCTTTGAGGGTAGAAACCCTGTCTAAACCCTAGTTTCTGCCTCTGAGAAGGAACACGGCCCTGCTTCAAAAGTTCCGCCAATCAATCTGCTCCTGAGTACTCAAAATGGCGAGGAGAGATCAGAAAAACACCATGAATACGTTGGGGGGGGGGGGGAACCCTTCATGATCATTTCAACTGCGTTTCAAGATGGTTTAATCAAATTTAGGCACCCACGTAATCCTCACACGGAGGTTCTTAGAAAAGAGCCTTTGCAAAGTCAAAATGTATTTTCTTCAATTTTGCTTTAGTGGTCCATTCCTGCTTTCCCTCGTATATCAGTATGACGTAATAACAGTTTTCAGATGCTCCCACAGTAACACGTCACCAAGGAGTACCAAGAAGATTGGCTGTTTGCCAAACAAACACAATGCTAAACAACCATAGACGTGGAATCTCCTAAAAGAAACTTGGTAACGCTTGCTATGAAGCTTGCATCTATAACGCCCTATAAGCATCTATAATGCCCTATAAGCATCTATAACGCCCTATAAGCATCTATAACGTCCTATAAGCATCTATAATGCCCTATAAGCATCTATAATGCCCTATAAGCATCTATAACGCCCTATAAGCATCTATAACGTCCTATAAGTGTAGCTATGTCATTGTAAGATTCATTATAACCATGTATACGCCCTCACAACACCTCATAACCAGCTTTATGATACATTCTGTCAATTTAAAATGGATTTATGCATTATAAATATGTCATCATTAGCCTGTATATCTGTCAAATGTCATAATGCATCATAGCCAACTTGTTTTGCTGACGTTTTGTAGCGATGCATAATGAGACTTCAGTGCTATTTCACAGTCTTCAGCCATAGCAGTTAGTCATTGTAATACACGTTATAGGAAAGTATGGGCATTATAGATGCAATAGATGTTTATAGGGCGTTATAGACACTTAAAGGGCATTATAGATGCTTATAGGGAGTTATAGATGCAAGCTTCATAGAAAGTGTTACCGGAAACTTTATAATTCAACTAATGTTAAACCAGAAGCATGCTTTCTTTAGCACCGTGCTAATATATATGGAAATAGATAGAGTCAGCAAAAGCGAACGTGGTGCTAGAGAGAGCGGAGTGAGAATGAGGCTCTGAACAAATGAGCTGTAGTTTCTCCAGTTAAGCTAAATGAAAATCACCTTTATAAACACTGTGTCTCACCACAGTTTGGCCTCTCGTGATTTAAAGTGAAGTAGCCCGTGACTTGCAACTGGTTGGATTCTGAAGAGCAGGCCACGGATTTTAAAGTCAAAGTAAACAAAACGGTCCGCAACAGACACCACCCGTTTTTCCACTTAGACCGTTTAAAATTTTGACGTCAGTTTGAAGCATTTCAGACAATTTTTACATTTGTACTTGACATTTACTCATTAAAAGCAGATGCTTTTATCCAAAGGGACTTAAAGTGACTTGTAAAGTCAGCGATTACTAGATAAAATCCCGTTACCAACGGGTATAACACAGCTCTACACTGTAATCATATAGCCAAGCGTGCATGTCATGTTGAGTGCGTTTAGTGTAGGTGCGCCTTCGAGCATGAAGAGGAGGGGGACAGGAGAATCAAAGCACAAGTGTACATCACGACAAATCCACAAAAAAAATACACAAATTAAGCTGTCAAGCGCAAGTAAAAAAAAGGGCTCAAAAGTAATGGCGCTCAAGTAAGGATGGGCACAGCAACAGCCGGCTCCAATTCAAATTTCATAGCAACATGCCACCAGGGACCACTTTAAGGATTAAGGCAGACCTTGAAGAGGAACCTTTTTAGGCCTTCCTTGAAGGATGCAAGTGAGTCAGTAGCTCTGACAGAGACCGGGAGTTCATTTCACCATTTTTGAGCCAGGTGATAGAAAAGCCTGGGTTTAGAGGATGTCGTTTTGACAGCGGCGACGGATAACAGTTTACCAGAAGCAGAACGAAGAGGACACGCAGGAGTGTACATGTTAATTTGGATTTGCAGGTTAGTCGTTGCAGCCAGGTTTGGAACTTTACGTGGGCAACAACAGGTTGCTAGCGTAAGGACGCAAAGAACGGGGTGATGTTTGCACAAAGGCAAGCTAAAAACGAAGCATGCAGCATCGTTCTGCACTCTCCTCGGTGGGGGGATTGCACAGGCTGGTAGACCAGTAAGAAATGCATTGCAGTAGACTGAGAGAGAACTAGAGCCTGGACCAGGAGCTCATAGATACAATCTGATTTTGCGGATGTTATATAAAGCAAAGTGGATGGAATTGCAGACAGCCACAACGTGTTCAGAAGCAGACATTTCTGCAGAGGCAGAAATTTCTGCTTCTGTACTGTACTGTTCTGTACTGTACTGTCTCAGTACATGCCTACATACAATTTCTGCAGAGGCAGAAATTGTATGTAGGCATGTACTGAGACAGATAAATATGTCACTAGGAGTTGGCAGGAATGACCGATAGCTCTGTTTTGGGTAAGCTGAGCTGGACGTGTTGCTACCTTAACCAAGCAAATATGTCAGGGAGGCAAGCAGCAACCCTAGCCCACACCTCAGGGTCATCTGTTGCAAATGAGAAGTAGGGTTAGGTATCATCAAAATAGTAATGGTAGGAAAACTGCACCAAGAGAGGTACAGAGGTATAGGTATAGAGAGTAAAAAGGGGGGTGGGCCATCACTGAGCCTGGAGGTACGCCTGTAGCGACCTCTCTAGCAGCGAATACCTGACGCCTCCATGACAAATGGCACAACTTCCCTGTCAGATACGGTTTGACCCACTTAGTGCAGTGCCAACGATGCTCTTGCCCGTCAATGTGTTTAGAGTCTGGTGATTCGGTGTCAGATGTGGCAGATAGGTCACGGAGGATGACTACAGAGGATTTTCCAGTGGTTTTGGCTTCGAGGAGTGGCTCACTGTCTGCAAGAAAAACCGTTTCAGAGGAGTGAACCGTTTTTACAGCCAGACTGAGTCGAATCTAGTAGATTCTTGACAAAGTTGTGGCCTATAAATAATTTTGCCCTTGACCATGAGCGTGACCTTACTTTGAAAATGGAGCCCGGCCATCTTGGGACCACACCAACCTTGAAAATTTCACAACATTTGCCAGAGTCGTTTTCCATTAAGATGTTGCCAGACAAACGAATAAATTTAAAAAAAAAATGAACCCAAAACAATTCTCCTTGGGATGGGGTTAAAAAAAAAAAAAAAAAGGAAAAGAGAGGAAGCATTTCCCCACATAGGAGTGCCGCTATACTCTCGTGCCAGGCTTACTGTCATTCCGTCCCGGGGGATCTGGCTTTCGTCATTCCGTGATTTATCCGCATTACGGCTTGTCATCGCACTTATCGCACTTGTAAATGATAATAATTACGGGGCAAACTAATGGCGGTATCTCTGTAATCTGGGGTTTCGACTGTTCCTGCGGCTGAGCACTTACGCCATGATCCAAGCCATAAAACAGCTCCCCTGTTCTCCTAACAGGCCCTCAGGGAGGCTCCCACTTCAGGCTGACGGGCACAGAACAGATACGGCCTGTTTACAAATCCCACTATATGGAGTTTATCATGCGCTCGTTTCCTTAATCCGACTTGAAGCGTCGAATCTAAACAGGCTCAGTCAAACGCAGAACACCCTTGTCTGATTCGCTACGGGACTCCATACAACAGGGTGGTTCGCCACAGAATATGATAGCGAGACTTACTGGCTAAAGCTCTCTATTTCAGACGCTATGGCTGCTGACTATCACAGAGGAAGAACAAGAAGAGTAGAATATAACAGAATTCAAGGGCAACACGGTCGAAACAGACGACAGAAATCTACAGATTGCATAACCGCTTGCGCTAACGTCCTCCCCGCCCGCCGGTGCTCCGGTTCATCGTCTATGGTCAAACGCCGAACAATAACCCCGGTGCTCTGAACGTGACTAGGGACGCCTCTGCTGATTTGCTGTGTTTTAATTGGATCCATCCTCAAGCGTCACATCCATGAGTATTTGCTGAGGACGCATCAACCGGCGGACGAATAATCTGGATGGAATGCTGGCTGTGCCCCCCCCCCCCGCACGTGACTGCGCTGTGGGATCGGTTTTATTTGAAAAATCTGCAAAGGATAACGGCCGATGGTTCTTTGACAGTGGAGGGTCGGCGACCCCGTACCTCCTCACAGAGCTTCGGGGTGGAAAAACAGGTCTCGGCGTGAGCTGATGTAGTGTGTGCCGTATAGCTCGTAGCCACGGGGGAATACGCGGGGTAAGTAATTTAAATGCTGCGAGCGCACGGCGAAGCAGAGCGGATTGACTTCCCCCTCCCCCTCCCCCTCCCCCCCCCCACTTCCCATCTAAGAAAAAGCTGATAGACTCCCAGTCTATCAATCTATCAATCATAAATCAGCTGGAACGCTCGTAATGTGAAACATATTCCCCCCCCCCCCCTCCGCCACAAATGTTCCCTTTTAAAGGCTTGGTGTGGCGTTGTTTTGTTTGCGGTCGCGGAAGAGAGACGTTATTGTTGTCGAGTTGCTTTTCCCCCCGGTGCCTACGGTGTTAGCTTAACCTTCCTGATTGAGGGCCGGGAGTGTTTTCTTTAGTTCCATATCTCTGTCAGACCTTTGGCTCACATCTCGGACAGAGGGAACAAGTGAAGGCGGTGGGGAAGGGGGTGGGCTGGAGAGACAGGGTTTGGGGACTGACAAGGGGGGGGTGGGATACTAGAAACCAGTATAAAAGAGGAGTAGAGAAAGAGGGAAAGGAGGGAGAGGGCAAAGTCAATGTGGTCAGAAAACGGATTGAAAAGGGCAGCTGGTATTTGAAACTTTAGTTTTGATGCCCAAAAATACAAACACTGGCTATGGATGGAAAGCCAAGACAGGGAGCCAGTCGAGGAGCCAAAACTCCTATTTCACTCACACACACACACACACACACACACACACACACACACACACACACACACACACACACACACATCTATATCTATATCTATATCTATATCTATATATATATATATATATATATATATATATATATATATATATATATATATATATAAGGAGAGAGGGAACGATAGGGACGAGTTTGTACGGAGAGAGAGAGAGAGGAATGGAATCGATTAAAACTGCAGAGCGGTGAACAGTGAATAATTCTGGCAAACCTTCTCGAAGTCCCCCCCCCCCACCCACCACCCCCCCCACCCACCCCTTTTTCCGCTCCTCCTTCCACCCGGGTGCCATCCGCACAACCTCTGAACCCCTTCTTAGTAACCGTGGCCCATAATCCGTGCAAATAAAGCATTACTTACTAGAAAAGCACCCCGCCCAAGTCAGCGTGTTGGCGACCATAACAGGTTTTGTGAGGCTGTGTGTGCGTCTCTCGTTCGGGACACACAAGAGAACCAGATGGGTTTCTGCCGGTCCATCTTTCCAGACGCTGAAGAGAGAGGACGTCTGTTTCGCTCCCGGTGATGTCGAGAGATTGCCCTCTGTGGAGCGTCACTGTCTGATGATAGAAGCGTCATTGTTCGAAGACACTTTAAGAGAACAAATAACTGCACATTGTAAAGGGATTTTTTCCCTCCCCAACTGTATCCAACCAATTACCCCGCTCTTCCGAGCCGCCCTGGTCGCCGCTCCACCCCCCTCTGCCGATCCGGGGAGGGCTGCAGCCTACCACACGCCTCCTCCCATACATGTGGAGTCGCCAGCCGCTTCTTTTCACCTGACAGTAACGAGTTTCACCAGAGGGGACGTAGCGCCTGGAAGGATGATGCTATTCTCCCCAGTTCCCCTTCCCCGACCGACCAGAGGAGGCGCTAGTGCAGCAACTAGGACACATACCCACATCCGGCATCCCATCCACAGACAGGGCCGATTGTGTCTGTAGGGACGCCCGACCAAGCCGGAGGTAACACAGGGCTTCGAACTAGCGACCCCATGTTGGCAGGCCACAGAATAGACCACTACGCTACCCGGGCGCCGTGCACTTTTCACCTGACAGTGAGGAGTTTCACCAGGGGGATGTAGCGCCTGGGAAGATCATGCTATTCTCCCCAAGTTCCCCCTCCCCGACCGACCAGAGGAGGCGCTAGTGCAGCAACTAGGACACATACCCACATCCGGAATCCCATCCACAGACAGGGCCGATTGTGTCTGCAGGGACGCCCGACCAAGCCGGAGGTAACACAGGGATTCGAACTAGCGACCCCTGTGTTGGCAGGCCACAGAATAGACCGCTACGCTACCCGGGCGCCGTGCACATTATAAAGTTAAGACTGTGTTCACTCCATGTTAGAATTGAAATACTGCAGAACTGTAATGTCATTAGTAAAAGGGTTGACGGAGCAATTCGCATGGAGTCCATACCCTATGCGATATCTTGCCAGAGGCTCTGCTAGCCCGCCAAAAGCCAACGGACTGTACTACCGACCACCAACGCCACGACGCGGCTCCCACCACAACATCTACCACCTGCAGCCCGGACAAGCTGTGAGGAAGTTTACATTTTTGAGAGACACGTTGAACAGTTCATATTTAGTTTCTTTGGCTGATTATCCCCCACCAACCCGGGGAACTAAACGGCACAATCAAACCCGTGATTAACAGCCCTCTTTCTGAGCAGCGTGCGCTAAATACGTCCAGCCACCAAAGTCAATTACCGAAGGCGGCCTCAAGAGGCAAGGTCTGCATGAAATGATTTCCCCTAAAAGTCATAATTCAACACTAATTAACATGTTAACAGAAGTCAAACACCGGCCGTTTTTGTTTTGGCTGCAGAACACAGAGCGTGATTTCACCACCGACGCCAGCCAAGTGCTTCAGCGTCAGTTGCAAAATCCCTGCAAGCGCAAAACCCAACGATACCTATTTTCTTTCCCTTATATCCGTGCTTGCCATCACTACCTTCTACGGTTGACCCCCACCCACTCACACCCCCTCTCACCCTCCCCCCCCCCACACACACACACATACACACCTCTCCATCTCTACTTGTGAGTGACACAAGCAGCATCGGTCCTGCGGAGTCAGCACTTAAGAGAACCAGACTCACATTGACTCAGCTGGCTCCTTTCTCCTGTCACTTTCTCACCGCTTGACATTGTGAAAACTACCAAAAATAAGTTAGTTAGAGGCCACGAGCCAGTGAGTCTCGGTGGCTGGTTTTCATCCACCTCTCCTGTTGTCACGCAAGCTGCACATAAAAATTTTTTTTTTAAAAAACCGTTTGCGAGACAGAAAATAACACCGCGGTGATCCAAGATGTCTCATGTCTCAACAGGAGACCAAAAAAAAAGAGGAAAACGTGGCATCCAGGAGTGAAACAAGTAATGGTGGACCAGTAATCTCAATCATGGTTCTCACCGATACCATTTCTGATAATATTTGCTTAATTTTAAAGCAGCACCAGGTAACTTTTTTACTTTAACATCATCTCATCTCATCTCATCTTCAGCCGATTCTCCGGGGTGGGGTCACGGTGGCAGCAGGCTAAGTAGGGCACTCCAGGAGTCCCTCTCCCCAGCAACGCCCTCCAGCTCCTCCTGGGGGATCCCAAGGCGTTCCCAGGCCAGACTGGACATGTAGTCCCTCCAGCAAGTTCTGGGTCTACCCCGGGGTCTCCTCCCAGTTGGCCGTACCCGGTAAACCTCCAAAGAAAGGCGCCCAGGAGGCATCCTGATCAGATGCCCGAACCATCTCAACTGGCTCCTTTCGATGCGAAGGAGCAGCGGCTCTACTCCGAGCTCCCTCCAGATGTCCGAGCTCCTCACCCTATCTCTAAGGCTGAGCCCAGACACCCTACGGAGGAAACTCATTTCAGCCGCTTGTATCCACGATCTCACCCTTTCGGTCACTACCCAAAGCTCATGACCATAGGGGAGGGTTGGAACACAGACTGACTGGTAAATTGAGAGCTTTGGCTTCCGGCTCAGCTCCTTCTTTGCCACAACGATCTGGTACAACATCCGCATTACTGCTGATGCTGCATGCACCAAGCCGCCTGTCAATCTCCCACTCCATCCTACCCTCACTCATGAACAAGACCCCGAGATACTTGAACTCCTTCACTTGAGGCAACAACTCATCCCCAACCCGGAGGGAGCAATCCACCATTTTCCGGTAGAGAACCATGGCCTCAGACTTGGAGGTGCTGACTCTCATCCCGGCCATTTCACACTCAGCTGCAAACCGCCCCAGTGTGTGCCAGAGGTCACGTTCTGATGACGCCAACAAAACCACATCATCTGCGAAGAGCAGAGATGCAATTCTGAAGTTCCCAAAACAGACACACTCCTCACCTTGGCTGCGCCTTGAGATGCTGTCCATGAATATCACAAACACAATCGGAGACAAGGGACAACCTTGGCCGAGTCCGACACCCACCGAACACGTGTTTGACTTTGTGCCAAGAATGCGGACACAGCTCTCACTTTGATTACGCAAGGACCAGATGGCTTGTAGCAACTGCCCCGGTACCCCATACTCCCGCAGTACCCCCCACAGAGTGCCCCGGGGTACACGGTTGTAAGCCTTCTCCAAGTCCACAAAACACATGTAGACTGGCTGGTCAAACTCCCATGCCCCCCTCAGCACTTCCGCAAGGGTAAAGAGTTGGTCCGTTGTTCCACGGCCAGGACGGAATCCGCATTGTTCCTCCTGGATCTGAGGTTCGACAATCGGTCGGAGCCTCCTTTCCAGCACCCTAGAGTAGACTTTCGCAGGGAGGCTGAGCAATGTGATGCCCCGATAATTGGAGCACACTCTCCGGTCCGCCTTTTTGAATATGGGAACCACCACCCCAGTCTGCCACTACACAGGTACTGTCCCCGACCTCCACGCGACGCTGAAGAGGCGTGTCAACCAAGACAGCCCAACGATGTCCAGAGCCTTCCGCATCTCAGGGCGAATCTCATCCACACCCGGCGCCTTGCCACCGAGGAGCTTTTTAGTAACTATGTGTGGGGGATACTTTAACATTCCGAAGTTAAATTCATTTTGGTGCCATTGTCATAGCTATGAGAGAACGACGCAATCACCATTCAGATTAATTCCCTAAAGTCTTTTTTTTTCACTATGCGTTTTGTCTTTCACCAGACATCTATCTTTCCTATCTTCCATCCCTATTTCCGACACATGAATATAACAATAGGGTGTGATCATACTAGCTCCTCACCATCCATGATAGGTTTTTGAGCTATGTCTTGTAAATATATGCATGTATCTTGCTGCCAGGCTGTAAAGGAAAACAGCCCCTTGGTTGTCTTGCGACAGTTGACGTAAAAGACGTTGCCCAAATCCAAGAAGTTACCCTATGCCACTTTAAAACAATCTTTTCCAATACACACAAGCATGCACGCGCATGCGCGCATGGACACACACATTGTTTCCCCCAGCCCACAGTAGAGCAACACGAAGACCCACAAGCACACATATACCCAAACTAACACAAAAATCACTGTCCAGGAGAACAAACGCCAGCCAGGATGACTGTCGGAACTGCCGGTCTGCATGGGCTAGCAGTTAGCTTAGCCTCTGCGCAGCTCCGGTCAGAGCCGTGGTTCTTGGGCCCACAGGACGAAGCAACCCAAGCTCCCTCAGCCGACCCAACGCCAGCTCTCCCAGCCAGACAACACAGCTCCCTGCACTCCACACGACGACACAGAAAACACAGTCAAAGCCAGGCCAGTCTGCATGGGCTAGCAGTTAGCTTAGCCTGACCTGCTTCTGCGTTCTGTCAGACCGCCCTCGGTGTTACCTCTTTGTGCACAGCTCCAGGCAGGGCCGTGGTCCCCGGGCCCACAAGATGCAGCAGACCAAGCTCTCCCAGCCATCAAACGAAGACAAACTTAGACGCAGATGTGGACGAAGACACTGCGTGGACGGTACTGGATGAGGCCGCCGCAAACGGGAATTTGCGCCGCCAGCTTCTCACACCGGAAGCGGAAGTCTTCATCCGCCTTCACTGCCGTTGTGACCTGGCGACACCTTCCGCCGGATCCACCGTTGAGGTCTTTGTTAGACGTGCTTCGTCTGGAACCTCCCCCGTGACCAACCAGGAGCCAAGCTGCAGACGTTAAAGCTCATTAGTACACACAAGCGTCTCCACCAACAAGTGAAGAGCATGAAACCAGATCCTGGCACGACAGGATGTGCGCGCATGGCCTCGGTTAACCTCTTCTGACCTGTCTGTGGTTTCAAGGCGCTGTCCCAAACATCTTCCCAGTCCATCGGTCACCGTGGATGGAGAGCAGGATTGTGATACGCAAAATTGTAATTTAAATGTGATTCTCATTAGTTGATAATAAATGAACTCAAACGTCAAACGAGACCTTGTTTCTTTATCTGTTCTGTGTCCCGCCAACCTCAAAACTGCCCTTTGAATTTGATGAATATGTCTTTAAACTTGAACTGGAGATTGCCGTGGTGTTTTGAACATCTGCGCTCGAATGAACCTCGGTCGTTATGAGGAAATGGGCTTTATTGCTGGATGCGCCCTTAAACATGCCAGCTCTGCATATACAGCGCTTCTAATGGAGGACGTGTGTGTGCAGATGCTAATGCAAGGCAGGGCAGTTGGCTCCATATAAATATTAAGCAAAAGCAGAAGACAAAAAAAAGATATAAAGGATGAAAACGCTGACTACAAGGGAATTCATGGCGTCTTGGTAGGAGTCAGCATCAGGACAAGCGACCACTGCATCAGCAGAGTTTGTTAAGAAGCTGTAATAGAAGATCAGGAGCGCTCATCCGGTCCCACATTGTGGATCTGTGGTATGTACACATGTCACACTTCAGTAAATGCCGATGCAGATCAGGAATCAGGGACACTTTATTTGGCATCATCATGTACCCCAGCCAACAGCAGGGCAACACAAAGATACGAACACATACCCAAAACCTGCAAGCATCTCAAGAACACACATACTAACACATATAGCTACTAAAAAATAAAGATAAAAATCACTGTATAAGGGAACGAACACCAGCCAGGAGGACTATCGGAACTGGGCTAGCAGTTAGCTTAGCATGGGCTAGCAGTTAGCTTAGCCTGCCCCGCTTCCACGTCCTGTCAGGCCGCCCTCGGAGCAGCTCCAGGCAGGGGCCGTGGTCCTTGGGCCCGCCGGATGCAGCAGGATGCAGCCGATCCAACGTCAACTCTCCCATCCAGACCTCCCCGCGCTCCACTAAAGCGCCAGGCGAGGCCGCCGCCGCACCGGAAGCGGAATTTCAATCAAGATAGGAGTTTTTGGCAGACGTTTAAACGCCTAGCCCTGCCTGCGCACACTGTCTGAACTAGCCAAGTGTGGGACTTATTCTTGAACCCAAGCCACGAGTAGCCAATAGGAAGTTGCATCAATTGTACGGGCAAAGGTGGCCTGCTGGAGAACTCTCTCTCTCTCTCTCTCTCTCTCTCTCTCTCTCTCTCTCTCTCTCTCTCTCTCTCTCTCTCTCTCTCTCTCTCTCTCTCTCTCTCTCTCTCTCTCTCTCTCTCTCTCTAGGCGTTTTCTTTCCTCTCATCCCCGAGTCTTGGCGCTGTCTCTCCCGTTAGTGTTTCCTCTCCGAGCCAAAACGCGTCCTGCTCAGCGCGCACACGAGAGGGAATTTGCTGAAGGTTGCAATTAAGGTCGTAACTTTCAGAGGAGAATCTATTTATAGTCTTTCTTTCTCTCCTCCTCCTCCTCCCCCATTTATTTGCTTTTTCGTGCTCCGAGCTGACCTACATCCATGAACGCTGACCAGCGATACATTCTGCGAACGCGCAGCTGCTCCGGGACGAGGAGCTGCACGTATCTCCACGTGTGCATGGCTTCACCCTTCAGCAATGCTTCAGAACCAGAAAGCATCTGGACGCGGGTCCCGGAGTGTCTAACGTCATGTTTGCTGCTTGATTTCTTAGGGTGCAGCGGCAACTGACCTCGGCTAATAGGAGAGAAAACATGCTCTTTTCCCGGAATGTTGTCTCAGGGTTTGACATTTTGGGGGTTTGAGGGAGAGTGAGACTTATCAAACTGCGCAATTAGGGCCCTTCGCGTTCTCCCCCCCCCCCCAGCCTCCTCCGAGCGAGTTTTCTACGGCTGACATCAACAATTAAACGGATTCCAGAAGCCGTCAGTTAAACTGCTCCCCTTTCTTGACGGCCGGAGCTTTAAATTGTAATCCTACACCCCGCGTTTCGTGGCAAACGCTTCAGCGGTAATAAATTAAAATGTTATGCTTGGGTCACCGGTGTGCCGCACGGGCCAAGACAGCTTGTTTTATTTTATTTATTTTTTTTCTTGCTTAATTTTTTGTAATCTCAGTTTCACAGGATATTAGCGTCACCACAACGACCGCTTTTAAATCGTGTGCTGCGTGCCACTCGCAAAACAAAAGTGGGGAGTCGGTCGCGGATATGAGCCTTCCTCCGCCGGGTCCATGTGATAGAAGTAAAACCGCAGGAGCAGCAGCAGACTGGATGCCTGCTAGAGATAACGATATAAAACCTAATGACCTCGGTTTGATCCCAGCTTCAATTCACTATATCACGTCTCCGAGGCAGGGATATATATTTTGAATGGGCGCGAGCGCCAAAGATACATTTTCACGACACGGAAGACGGCTGGAATTATTGTGCGTGCACGTGCGCGCGATGGCATGCGCCTATCTGAAGCCCAGATGGGAAGTCACGTCAAAAAAAAAATAGTGTAGCATACGGGGGCCGTCCGAGTGGCGTGGCGGTCTATTCCGTTACCTACCAACACAGGGATCGCCGGTTCGAATCCCGGCGTTACCTCCGGCTTGGTCGGGCGTCCCTAAAAACACAGTACAGTTGGCGGTGTCTGCCGGTGGCAAGCCGTGATGTGGGTATGTGTCCTGGTCGCTGCACTAAGCGCCTCCTCTGGTCGGTCGGGGAGAATGGCGTGATCCTCCCCACGCGCTACGTCCCCCTGGCGAAACTCCTCACTGTCAGGTGAAAAGAAGCGGCTGGCGACTCCACATGTATCGGAAGGGGGCATGTGGTGGTCTGGAGCCCTCCCCGGATCGGCAGAGGGGGTGGAGCAGTTCTTGGTCGACACTCTGCCCATAAAGAACATTAACAACAGGCCTCAGTAGGCGACGCTAGAGAGGGATGGCTGCTTCCAAAATTGGCGCCGTATTTATCAGACTTGCATGTGACGGGATTGAAGGCGGTTTATATATTTCCAGTGCTAATAAATAAATGGACATTACAGGTTCGAGTAGTTTCCAGGGGCCTCATGTATCAGTCGTTACTACGGGCAGATTTGTGCATACACACCCATGGGATTTTTTAGCCCTCAAGTTTGTCTGACAGGCGACAGCAGCAAAGCATGATAGTTATTTGTAATTCCTTCCTCCTAACATCTATTGTCTACCTCTTGCGACGCGCAATCGCCCAGGCCTGCAATGACAGCAGTGCTAGCCAATCGGTGTCTGAATTCAGGGGTTACCCCGGTTCTAGACTGGTCTCTGAGACAAACTTCAGGGCTAAAAAATCCCATGGGCGTGTAAGAACCAATTTGCCCACAGTAAGGACTGATACATGAGGCCCCTGGTGAGGAGCAGGTGGCTGTTAATGGGAGGAATTGGGCAGCGCGGTGGCCCAGTGGCTAGCTCTGTCTCCTCACAGCAAGAAGGTCCTGGGTTCGAACCCCCGGGGTTGTCCGACCTTGGTGGTCATCCCAGGTCGTCCTCTGTGTGGAGTTTGCATGTTCTCCCCGTGTCAGCGGCGGGTTTTCTCCGGGTGCTCCGGTTTCCCCCACCATCAAAAAGACATGCATGTTAGGGGGTCAGTACTCCTGTCTGTGCCCCTGACCGAGGCATGGCGAGACGAGCGGGAGTTGGTCCCCGGGTGCTGCCTGCACGGCGGCTGCCCACTGCTCCTAGCTACACGGCTAGCATGGGTTAAATGCAGAGCGTAATTTTCCCCACGGGGATCGTTAAAGTATATCAAAATTTTTAAAAAAGAAAGAAAAAATAGAACTGTACAGCATCGCTCGATCAGAATACCCGACATCCAGACACGCATGACCAAATGTGCTCTCCCGTACGTCCCACGTCTGTGAGAACAACGACTTCTGCAGAGTGCTGACCTGCGGGTCCGCTTCCAGCAGACACGGCCTGGAACCGGCAGGTGAACCTGTCAGGTTTTACGGTACGTGCCTGTTGAAGCTGGGTCCCCGCCAATGTCAGCCTTCCAGCTGCAGGCCCCGCAGATTCTTCTCCGCTGTGAGTGTTTACGAACGTATGTGTACTTCCTTACGTATGCGCAGAAGTGTGTTTGGAGTTGCAGGGCCTGTTGCATGAGTAGGCCGCAGTCACGGGAGGCCGTAAACACAGCTGTGCGTCGAGGCGAACGTGAAACCGGGGCCAGCGTGCTTGCTGTTTTTAGGCTTTTAGAGCAACAGTCATACACCACAACTCGTCTGGCCGAGGATTTGCATTGCATCCTTACATAACGCAAGAGTCTCACACTCTGATGGTGATCTTTGTAGAACATTCCTCACCAGCTGAGTTACACAACCGAGACCTGTTGTAGGTTTCATTGTTTACCCCTGGTGGTGTTTTTCAGTTAGTATATCCACGGATGGTTTCTGAAGAACTAGCAGATAAACAGTTGTATGTTTGCGGTACACTTTATCAGTGCCACTTGTTCCACAAGAGCTCTTGCATCCTCCACCTCTTTCACAGGCGCTTCCCATATGGTTTTAAGGACCCCAGTCTCCAGCTTGTCTAATCCCACCTCCAACTCCCATTATACATAACAATAACAGAGAAACACTGCATGGTTGTATGTGATGACCAAATGAGGCAGAAATCCTTCAGCAGCTATGCAAACATGTCTGTCCCCCATATGAAATAAACATCTTATAATTATTCAGCTATATCAACATCATATGCCTTTATATGAGCTGGAACAACTGTATCTCGTGTTGACTGGATCTTGGCTAGATCCTGGTTTATGTTAGCGCTGTGCTGCACTAAAGCTGTACATGTTACGTTACCAAGCCTTCGTGATAGAAAAGGTTTTTCTCGTGGCTTCCTCAGATTTTTGCATGTAATAGATATGTGAGGTAAAACCGTCGCAAGGTTGGAGAATTCAGTTTGAGCATTCATCATTACTCGAGGTGTATGTTTGCAAGTCATATGCATATGGCATTTAGTCCACATGCTCTGGGCACATTATGATCATTGAAAAGCAATTTTTGTGTGGGGGTCCCCCCTTTTTCTACCCAATTGTATCTGGCCGATCACCCCCTCTATCGATCCGGGGAGGGCTGCAGACTACCGCATGCCTCCTCCCATACATCTGGAGTCGCCAGCCGCTTCTTTTCACCGGACAGTGAGGAGTTTCACCAGGGGGACATAGCGCTTGGGAGGATCACGCTATTCCGCCCCCTCCGCCCCCCGTACAGGCGCCCTGACCCACCAGAGGAGGCTCTAGTGCAGCGACCAGGACACATGCCCACATCCGGCTTCCCACCCGCAGACACGGGGATGCCCGACCAAGCCGGAGGTAACACGGGGATTCGAACTGGCGATCCCCGTGTTGGTAGGCAACGGAATAGACCTCCACGCCACCCGGACGCCCCTCTCAACATATCTTTAATTCCGCATGATATGCATCATTATGTTCGTCTAAAGCTGTACTGCATGTAAAGTTCTCATTTGGAAACCCTGAAGATTATATGATCCTCCAAGGTGAAAACCAGTGCCGTTCTTCAGAGCCAGATGGAAAGCAGAGTGGAGGCAGGGCTGGCTCTCCCTCACCCTCCATCCCCAGTAGGCCTGCTGGGATTCTGGCTAGAGCCAAGCAGGCTCCCCTCAGCCTCTCACAGCCATTAGATAAAGACTGAATTTGACTTGGCCTCTACAAAGTTAGCATCGAAAATTACACAGATAACCGCGAGCATTGTGACGCTTTAATCACTCTTTAATTCCCCCGCTGTGGGAATTGGTTCAGAAAATATGAAGAAACGAGGTCTGACTCCAGTTTGTCAAAAGAGATCAGTAGGAATTTATTATTTGCTTCTTTTTTTTAAAATACAATTACAGCTCAGTTTTCTGCCATCGCTCGGCCGCTCAGTCACGGGGCACTTGTCTCAAGCTGAATTCCACATGGCGATCCCCCGCCACAGAACTGCTTCCGGAGACCACCACCGAACTGCTTCCGGAGACCACCGCAGAACTGCTTCCGGAGACCGCCACAGAACTGCTTCCGGGGACGAACTGCTTCCGGAGACCGCCACATAACTGCTTCCGGAGACCGCCACAGGACTGCTTCCGGAGACCGCCACCGAACTGCTTCCGGAGACGGCGGCATGCTGTTAATGGCGGATGATCTGAACGCTGAGGGGATGTGTGTAAGGGATGGAGGCTGGTAGCGCGTACAGGTCTCGGGCCGAACCAGCGCTGGCTTTAGACGAGGCTGTCTGCCGTATCCTGTCCAGCCAGCAGAGGTAGAAGCCGTCCAATCACTGCAAATCACCCCTGCAGACTCAAGATAACGTCGAGCAGAATTTTACAAAAAAATACACGAAAGAATGAAGAAGACACCGTTAAAGACTTTTGCTTGTAGTCCCAAAGACAGATGTTCAGAGCCGAGCCCGAACAAGAGCAGCACGCAGAGGAAACGGATGACATAAACATGCGGGGCCCGAAAACAGCTTCTCCACGAGAC
Source organism: Lampris incognitus (assembly GCF_029633865.1). Classification (NCBI taxonomy): domain Eukaryota; kingdom Metazoa; phylum Chordata; class Actinopteri; order Lampriformes; family Lampridae; genus Lampris; species Lampris incognitus. The sequence continues at coordinate 47,105,786 of NC_079218.1, forward strand.
AGACCTCGAGACGTGAGTTACAGAGACGGCACGGGAACAGACGCTAAGTCACTGCACGTTCACGAAAGCTCGTGCGTTCCAATCATCGTCGACTTTATTTTGCTTCCCGCGTCTCTCTGGCTTATGGGGCGACCTCTGCAGTCTTGCACTACTCTTCCATAAAAGCAACCGCCGTTCCGTACTTGCGCCTTACCGCCGTGGCGTCAAGACGAACTCCTTCACGGTGAAGCGCGCTTCCGTCAGTGACCCACGTGACCGACCCCCGGAAGCGCGCTGCAGGCAGAAACACGTGGAGGGGGATCGGAAAATCCAAAGCCTCTCTGAAAACCAGCGGTTCGTATGCTGTGGCACGCAACCGTACACCGACACCGAGTGCAGATTTATTACAATTTTTAAAAAAAAGGTGTTTTTCTTCGATGTATTTTTCTCGGATTTGGATGATCTCCAGTTTGACAAAAAAAGTTTTGAAGGTAAATAATACAGCATAGTGAGAGTCGAGCTCGGTTTCCTACTGTCAAAACGTGACGTCAGTTGCTCCTTTCATATAAATAATGATAAAAATACAAAAGTCCCCTTCTCACTTACGTCTGAACTGTCACATGTGAACACAAAAGGGCTCTAAAAACCTATGGCAGAAAACACATACATACCGTAGCTAGCATACATACAAATATACATATATGCAAATACAACGAAACCTCTCCTTGTGAGATAATGGCATTTTGGGATCAGAAATCATAATTCAATACAAAAATATATAAAAATAAATGTGAAATCAAAAGAAGTGTCATCTGAAATGCTTAAAGAAACAATAATCTCGATTCCTGTTACATTGTGCGAGGCACTGGCAAAGCAATGCATCATTGTCTTTTTGAACACGTCTTTTTTTTTTGTCCGTAGGATTCACAAATGTGATCAGCAGCCATTTTAAAAGCAGCCACTTGATGAGTTCGTTTGCAATGTAAAATGTCCACAGACACAAAGAGAGGGACAAGGTCCTTAGCTCTCTGGCCAGCCAGCGAGGTAACGCGGAAACTACACATTTATCTACAGACTGAGGCATCTCTGACTGCAGGGCATGGTGTGTGCATGGTCCATTGGAAAGGTTGATTCACTCCTTAACCCTGTTCAGTTCTTTAGAGACCTGCGTCACTGTGGACATGAAAGGACTCGGGGTGCCAAGTCCTGGGAAGCCAGACATACAGTATGTTCCACCTCTGTACAATTACAATGAGACCTAGAAATCCAAATGGAAATTTTCTGTCAGGAAATAGGGGAAGTAAGTTTTTAGTGTTTGAGGTTCAAAACTTCACATCTGGAATTCCTGGAAAGTGGCATCTTTCACTGACAGAGACCAGTCAATGGTCAAAATGTGGTCAGCCGTACTTGGAATATGAAAACAAAGGTTTCTGTTAGGGGATTTGTTGAAGTATTTTTTTTTTGTTGATGCAAAATCGTTCATATTTTGAGAGAACTATATTAACAAAGCTGACACCCTTGCCACCCTTCTGTGAGCCATCAATCAGGTTGTCTGGCCATGTTCTTTTTTCTTGCAATTTTCCTATACTCTCATATCCTCATTTCATGGTCGGGGCTCTGGTCTAGTGAGGGCTCCCTTGTGCTAATTATAGATGCTGACGGGCCTTGGTTGACGCCAAAGGGAGAAACAGCTGGTGATCGAGCTGCCAGCGGGGACAGAGAGGGGGAGAAACTGGGGGACATGGCTGCTGATGAGATTGAGCCCTCATGACTAATAGGAGACCTGCGGAGGGAGGCCAAGTGGGGGAAAGTCCGTCCAATCACAGGAACTTTAGGGGGAACCGACATCGCTCCTGGGTGTGCCACTGCTGTAATAAGTGGGGGAGGGTCAATTCTAGGTTTGGGATCTATTTTGGGCTTTGGCTGGAAAGGCTGGCGTGGGTTCTGGGTCTGCTGAGCAGTTTCGTCTTTCAGCCTGGCGATCTCTGTGAAGACGTTAGCTAGAGGCTGGAACTGAGGGCACCAGTTGAGAAGGTAATCCCAGTTATAGCTTCCGCGAAGCTCCTCATCACTAGCGACAATAGCTGTGAGGGAGCCATCCACTGAGGGTTTACCATCCTCAGGGAAAGGATAATCTTTGGGCAGGGAAATGTTGAGGCCACGACCTACTCCTAGGTAGCCCCCTCCCTCATCCCTATACACCGGGAGCTGGCCAGAGAGCAGGGTCCCACTGAGACTGCCTCCCAGTTTCTTTCCTTTGAACCAGGTGCTGCCCTCCAAGGCTGCAGGCTCACAGGAGATATCAGAAAGCTGGTCAGCATCCTGCTGAATTCCAGAATCTGGACCCCTGGCGGAGATGTGCTCCTGCATGGATGAGGTGATGGAGGCAACACGGGGGTACTCGTTTATCATCCGGATCTCATCATCCTCAGCTGCCTCAGCTGAGCCTCTTCCACTGGAGTGAGAGGGATCCAGGGAGCCACCTCTTGTGTAGGGACCTCCACCTGCCCCACCCTGATCTCCAGCATAACCTGGCAAGGCCTGGTGGTAGATCCTCTCCCCAGCTGGGCCCGACTTGGATTCGTCCAGTTTCTGCAAGGCAGTTCCCGTGGCAACGGCTCTATTCCCCGCAGCCTGACCTTTCTTCTTCCTTCGTGACTTGACCAGGAATATGACCACAGCCATGACCACTAGCAATATTATTACCCCGAGAGACACAGCAATGATACTGATTAGCAGAATGTTGACGTCAGGAGCCAAGCCAAAGTTGGTGTTGGTGACATCGATTGAGATCTGTGCCGTACTAGTACGAGAAGTATCCAGGGGACTGTGGGCTGTCACATCCAGGGTCATCAGCCTGGTCTCCCGTTTTGGCCGACCTGACCCGCTGCTACCACTGCTGCCTGAGTTGTCCATTTTAAGGAAGACCACACCAGTGCTTTTGTTGACATCAAAGTATGGTGAGATGGTGGGGAGTGAGTAGAGCACGATACCATCCACACCTTCGTCCTCATCGTTGGCCTGAACCTGGCCGATGTTCTGACCCTTCTTCGCTCCCTCTGGGACTTCGAAGGAGAAATCAGACATTGTAAAGAGTGGATCGTACTCATCCTCTCCTGTGACAAACACCTGCACAGTCACAGTGGCAGAGTGGTTGCCCGCATCCACTGCCACTGCCACAAAGTTAAAGGTATTGACCTTCTCAAAATCAAAGGACGTTTTAGTTCGGATCTCTCCTGAGTTCTGGTCCACGGTGAAGCTCTCTTTTCCCTTAGCAGATCGCTCTATGATGTAGTACTTCAGTTGGCCATAGACCCCCGTGTCATGGTCTATAGCGTGGAGAACAGTTACGGCTGAGTTAGCTGGTTGGTTCTCTCTGACGCTGGCCATTAGGATTTCCACAGGGAAGAACGGATGATTGTCATTTACATCTTTCACCTCAACCATGACTGGAGCGAGGGCAAAGTGACCCTGGCCATCTGTAGCTTGGACAATGACAACATGGGTGGACTGGTGCTCACGGTCAAGTGGCTGCTGAAGGCGTAAGGCTCCAGTCCACTGGTCAACAGAAAACAAGTTCATCTCATCACCAGAGCTGATGGTGTACTGGACCTCTGCATTGGGAGCTGAGTCTGGGTCTGGCAAGGACAAGAAAGAGAACTGTCAATTAACAGAGGGTAAAAGCAATAAGGAGTCAGAAAAAAGACAGAAAAACGGAAAAATGAACTGACACGCACAGGGCACCTTCACCCACCTGTAGCAGTCAGTCGTATGATCTCAGTTCCAGTGGCAGCCCCCTCACTCAAGGACACTATGTATTCTGCTCTGCTAAACACAGGTGGGTTGTCATTCACATCCCCAATAGTGATCACAGCGGCAACACTAGAACTCCTCTGGGGCACACCACGGTCTGACACAACCACTGTGAGGTTGTAGAGTGACACGGCTTCAAAGTCAAGGACCTCAGCCAATAGTAAAGTTCCAACGGTTTGAAAGCCCCGCCCTTCCAGAAAGCGTACACTGCTTTCAACCTGGAACACGTTCCCTTCATTGCCATTGGCAATAGCAAAGTCGAAGCCACAGTTCTCACGGGAGAGGTCACTGTCAAAGGCCTCGAGAGTCAGAATTGTTGCCCCTGGCATGGTGTCTTCTGAGACCGTGGCCCTGTGAACAGATGAAGAACAGTCATGATATGTATGAAGAAGATTTCTGTCGCAACATGATGTTGTTCGGTCAGCTCCATGTTTTTATGAGTGTACAGAAACTGACCTGTAGTCTGACTGGTGGAACACTGGTGCATTGTCATTGACATCAGAGATTTGGACTTGGACAGTGGTGAGGGAAGAAAGCGTAGGGAAGCCTCCATCACGGGCCTCAATAACGATATTGATGGCTGGACGCTCTGGATCAAACTCTGCTCTTTGATTGATGAACAGGGTTCCTAAACAGAGAGAGTAGGGGAAGAAAAGCCAGACAAAAAAACAACATCAGAATCAGAATATGGTTCTGGTTATAGTTCTGGTTATTCTGGCCCATAGTTATCTCAGCTATAAGCACACCAAACAGTGGGATAAAATATTCCAAGATTTTCAGTCTGAGGTGAGATGTCTCTGTAGTAAATTCCCTGAGTCTTAAAAAAGAAAACCAAGCCTTTGCACCATTTCTGGGGTCAACGTAGAAGCCCTCCTGGGTTGATGACATCACTCTATAGGTGACCTTTCCATTCTCTCCTGAGTCCCTGTCAGTTGCTGTTACAGTGACAACAGGACTTCTTGGTGGAGTGTGCTCGGGCAGTGTAACCTACACAGTAAAGAAAAAAAGAAAGGAAAAAAAAAGCACACTTCAACATCACAGCAAAAGGAGACAGACACAAGAGGACAATGAAACACGACAAAGACAGAAAAAACACTGACAGAAAGGAGGTCAAGCAGCTATAAACTCGGAGAGGAAAATTGCATTTTATATCTCACTTCCTGTTTTTCCTGAGCCTGTGCTAATACTGAGGTCATTTCCCGAGTCACAGTAGTAAATATTACAAGTTCATCTCGGCAACTTCTCCCCAGTCAAGATTAGGTAGTTAACTTTTATCACCCCCACTGTGTGTAAGTATATACAGTTATGTGTGCGTGTGTTTTTTCAAGGTATGCGAGTGTGTGTATGTCATGTGTGTCTGCTGTATATGTGCAAATGTACAGGCACAAGTGCATATTTTCCTTTTATGATGAAGCGGCGCCTGAGAGAGGAAAAAAACGTTCATTTCCCTATCACAATTAACTTGCCTCGAACATCTTGGACAGCTAACTGCTTCTGGTGGACCTGTTTGCAGAGTATTTTCGCACACTGAAAGTGCTATACAACAAGGCAGGCTGCTCTATCCTTATCCTTAACATAAATAAAATATCCATCTTACTGATGGTTGTAAATGTGCCTCTATATTTGAAGGTTTACTCATCATATTTTTTGTGTGAAACAAATCGTCTATCATTACCAATGGCAAAGCATCATGGACGTGATTTGCATAGATACTGGTGGGGCACAATAAACGTTATTCATTAAGGTTCTGATAAAAATGTGTGTAAATGTAACATACACATACATAGCGAATTCAGGAGGCAGCCGGGACGCGAACCCGGGTGTCCCGCACCACGGGTGACTACGTTAACCAGTCGACTAACGTGTCATACCCTGTAGTTGACTGGTTAGCGCAGTCGCCTGTGGTGCGGGACACCCGGGTTCGCGTCCTGGCTGCCCCATTTGGTGTCAGAAGTGGGATGGTGAGACCGTGAGGCCATCAGAAGCGCGTGTGCCCAGAGGCTTGAGGGAGCTAGTCCTAAAGGAGGGGGGTAGTGTAAAGAGCACGAATGAGTAGACTTGCTAGCCGGTTGGCTAATGGGTGGGACCCTTTAGTCGATTGGTTAACATAGTCGCCCGTGGTGCAGGAGACCTGGGTTCGTGTCCCGGTTGCGACGGTTGCCCCCTGAATTCGCTATATCTATTTATATATATATATATATATATATAGATATATAGATATATAGATAGATAGATATAACTTTGTTAAAAGAAACACTCAGCGGTAGGGGAAGTGCTCAACAAATAAGGAGCAAAATAATCCAGCTAGTCAAGTAAATTCTTTATGAGACAGTACAAGCCTGTTTCGTGCCGTAAGCAATCATCTATGGCATTGGATTGTATGTTTATGTATGAAATGTGCTCCATGATAAAGTTTGACTGATGAAAGGCAGTAATGGCACCAGTAGTGGGCGTGCTGGGAAGGCGGAGTGAGCCCTCAGCCTCACCGCAGATTGACACAGTTTGTCATCGGGAAAAAATGATGGACTCAGGAAAAAGTGTTTTGATGCCATTAAGCACAGTACACTCACACAGCTCACAGATGGCTGCAGTATACCAGAGGGGTCACGCATCTCCCTTTGAAACGAGTCGGTAGCCAAGAATACAAGTACTCAAACGGCCCGGGTGTGCAGGGTAACGGCACAGGACCTTGGTGTCGGTCGTATGAGATCAGGTTTACAGTGCAGCACAGCGTCAGTGGACGATGCAGAGGTATAAAAACTGATTCATGAGCCATTTTTTTTTTTTATCAAAAAGCAGAACGAGAATTGAAGCGGTCCCCAAATACTCGTCTAAATTTTATGCGTGCCATCAGCCAAATCCTCCAGTAACACAAGGTCATCCACTGCAAACAACAGACAAGAGGCACCTGCGCCTGTTTTATAACCCGACCTCTTTTCATGATATAATATCTAAAATTCGGCTCTTGAATCTTTTTTTTTTCCAACCCCCTTTTCCTCCCCAATTGTACCCGGCCAATTCCCTCACTCTTCCGAGCTGTTCCGGTCACTGCTCCACCCCCTTTGCCGATCCGGGGAGGGCTGCAGACTACCACATGTGTAGTCACCAGCTGCTTCTTTTCACCTGACAGTGAGAAGTTTCACCAGGGGGACGTAGCAAGTGGGAGGATCACGCTACCCCCCCCCCCAGAACAGGCGCCCTGACCGACCAGAGGAGGCGCTAGTGCAGCGATCAGGACACATACCCACATCCCGCTTCCCACCCGCAGACACGGGCCAATTGTGTCTGTAGGGATGTCCGAACAAGCTGGAGGTAACACGGGGATTTGAACCGGCGATCCCCATGTCGGTGGGCAACGGAATAGACCGCTACACTACCCAGACGCCCCCGGCTCTTGAATCTTATGGTATACTTTGTGTACACATATATTCAAGTCATCAAATTTGTGGGTTGTTCTTCATTTTCTGTTAATTCAGTCAGGCGTAATATAAATTATTCATTGAAACTTGCCAGCTTGCCCAAACTTTTTACTTCATATGTAAATTAGCCTAATTAATGAAGAATCCCTGATCAATAGCCTCTGTTTAATCCCAAGAGAACAACACGACACTTAAAAGATTTGGATGTTTCTGTACGCATAAATTCTCCAAACCCATCCGACTCTCGAAATCCTCCATCGTAAATATCAGCGCTCTTGTGAAAACAGGAAATGGATCAGTCCCTGCGTAGTAGACGAAGCCCCGTGTGGGTGTGTACGATGTGCTTTGATAGCAGCAGCTAGCTAGCTAGCTAGGCGACGGGCCACGCTGCGTACCTGATAGATATCCTGGGTGAAGGTTGGCGCGTTGTCGTTGACGTCCTCCACCAGTATGGTGATATTAGCCTGGGTTTGGTGCTGGGAGTCCGTGGCTTGGACGGTCAGAGTGTACCAGGTCTTCTCCTCGAAGTCCAGCGGCCTGGTGAGGGACACCCCGCCGCTGTAGCGATGGATCCCGAACCTGCCGACGGCAGACGGGTCCAGCTGCAGGGAGTAGGACAGGGCAGGGCTGGAGTCCACGTCGTTGCCGGTCACCAGCGTGATCTCTGTCCCGACCAAGGTGTCTGCGAGGTAAAGCGAGAGGGGAAGAGAGATCGTCAGGATTATCTTTAAACTTTGTGTGGAATATTTCACGCGTTCCATTGTTCTCTTCTGTATGTCTCCTTTTATCTCGACTCACTCTACAGGGTCAGAGGAGGGTTAGGTTTTGTTATTTTGTCGCACGTTTGCGCTCGTAAGGGTAACGATAAGACGAGCGATCTTCACCAACACCCAACTGAAACGAGCTAATAGCACGCTAACAAGCCCCGCCCCTCACAGCCGCCCCGCCCACTGTTCAGGTTCGTCCACACGTGGACATCAAACCGAGGCCGTACGTGGTGCTCCAAATGTTGTTTCGTGGAACCTTTCAGGTGGATTTTTGGCATTCCTGGTATATATACGTGTATATATATATATATATGTATATATCATACTTTTTCTTCTTGTTTATGAATTAAATGCATTTGGTGTAAATTGACTTGACCAAGGCACTGTACCGCCCATATAAAAACTAAAATCCTAGCTGTTCTTACTTTGCACTGTGCATGCTGGTTTTATATGCTTGGGCTGCTTTTTAATGTGCTTCTAATGTTGGATTCTCTGTCCTGTTGTGTTTATCTGCCGGCTGTTTTTTTTTGTTTTTTTTTACTTTCGTGTTTGTTTTTTTATTTCTCTCCCACCCCCCCCCCCTTTTTTTTTTTTCTTCCAGTTATACTTGGCCCAATCAACCCGCTCTTCCGAGCCGTCCCGGTCGCTGCTCCACCCGCTCTGCTGATCCGGGGAGGGCCGCAGACTACCGCACGCCTCCTCCGATACATGTGGAGTCGCCAGCCGCTTCTTTTCACCTGACAGTGAGGAGTTTCACCAGGGGGACGTAGCGCGTGGGAGGATCACGCTATTCCCCCCCAGTTCCCCCTCCCCCCTGAACAGGTGCCCCGGCCGACCAGAGGAGGCGCTAGTGCAGCGACCAGGACACACACCCACATCCGGCTTCCCACCCGCAGACGCGGCCAACCGTGTCCGTAGGGACGCCCGACCATAGCGGAGGTAACACGGGGATTCAAACCGGCGACCCCCGTGTTGGTAGGCAACGGAATAGACCGCCACGCCACCCGGACGACCCGTTAAATGTTATACATCAACCAGCACAGGGACAGCAGATGGGGACTAGCCTGCTGGCTAAACCTGTCACATTTACAGTGTGTGTGTGTGTGTGTGTGTGTGTGTGTGTGTGTGTGTGTGTGTGTGTGTTACACTTACTTTCCGGGATGCGGACCTCCTGGGGCATGGGAATAGTCGGACTGTTGTCGTTCTGGTCCACGATGATGACGGTGAGAGTGGCCGAACCCGCCAGACGGGGACTTCCTCTGTCGGTCGCTGTGACGATAAGCCTGCGTGGACAGGCGAAACCAACAGAAAAAAAAAACCAAGATGGCTGCTTGAAAAGCGTTCCTTCCTCCCTCCCGCTATTCCCTCCATCTTATCACGCCGATTCAAAGGACACTTTTCAGCCAAGGGTCACCTCGCTTCCTTCTCCCTCTCTCCATAAAACCACCCGGAGAGAGGGAAACACGTTGCTCTTAAGCTAGCACGAGACGTCATCATTTTTGGGGGGAAATAGCGCACACGCTGAATCGCCGCGGCGTTCCAGGAGTCCCAATTCCACGCTGATGTGTAACCTCACATGACCCAACACACTGTTGCAGAAAGCAACACACAACAGCCTTATGAAAACGTCACCGTAAACAGGCCCTGATTTACAGGGTCTGAAATTGCTGCTCGGCTATCAGATCCATCTGGCAAACAGACACGTTTGCAGCGGTGTGCGGCAAGTCCGCCTCCCCCCCTCCAACCTCCTCACACCCCCCCCTCCAACCTCCTCACACACCCCCCCTCCAACCTCCTCACACACCCCCCCTCCAACCTCCTCACACACACACCCCCCTCCAACCTCCTCACACACACACACCCCCTCCAACCTCCTCACACACCCCCCCTCCAACCTCCTCACACCCCCGGCCTCCAACCTCCTCACAAACCCCCCCTCGCACCTCCTCACACACACCCCCTCCAACCTCCTCACACACCCCCCCAACCTCCTCACACCCCCCCAACCTCCTCACACCCCCCCCTCCAACCTCCTCACACACCCTCCCTCCGACCTCCTCACACACCCCCCCAACCTCCTCACACACCCCCCTCCAACCTCCTCACACACACCCCTCCAACCTCCTCACACCCCCCTCCAACCTCCTCACACCCCCCCAACCTCCTCACACACCCCCCCTCCAACCTCCTCAAACCCCCCCCCCCAACCTCCTCACACACCCCCCCTCCAACCTCCTCACCGTGAACAAAACGCAAGCTTTCTAAAACGTCACCCGCCACTTCCTGCATTTAATACATCCAGCGGGTAAATCCGTCCTCAGCACATGCGAATAAACACAAACCGCTCCTGGCCGTGTTCGAGGCGCCTCGCGGGTCTGTCCTTACTTGGTCTGGGTCCAGATCTCACGGTCCATGATGGCCGCCGTGGTGATGCTCCCCGTCACCGGGTCAATCTTAAACAGGCCGCTCATGCTCGACGACTGGATGGAGTAGGTCACCTGCCCGTTCTGGCCCTGGTCCACATCCTCTGCAACCACCTGGGGGAGGGGGGGGGGGCCAAGATGGTGGGAAGAGAGAGAAAAGAATGCTAAGAATGCCCTTTCACACCCGCAGCGAACTTGTACGGCTTTCATCTTTTTATTGCAGAATTCCTTCTCGTCGTCCACACACGCGTGATCTGCTGCAACCGACCGACTATAACACGTCATCCAGACTCGCGTGCATTCGCACAAACACACACATGGAAACACACACAAACTAGCAAATTTGTACAAAAATGAGTCCATATTGAGTCGAGACGATATTATAAACGGGAGAACCTTTTCATAGACGTTGCGGACAACACCGTATTGAGCCCCTCCCCCTTTTCCTCCCCAATTTCCCTACTTTTCCGAGTCGTCCCAGTCAACGCCCCCAGCCCCTCTGCCGATCCGTGGAGGGCCGCACACCACCACGTGTCTCCTCCGATACATGTAGAGTTTCACCAGGGGGATGTAACGCGTGGGAGGATCGCGCTATCCCCCCCCCCCCAAAAAAACGAGCACCCCGACCGACCAGAGGAGGCGCTAGCTCAGCAGCCAGGACACATACCCACATCTGGCTTCCCACCCGCGGACACGGCCAATTGTATCTGTCGGGATGCCCGGCCAAGCCGGAGGTTAACGCGGGGGAGTCGAACCGGCGATCCCCGTGTTGGTAGGCAACGGAATAGACCGCCACGCCACCCGGACGCCCACGTAGTGTAGCGTAACATCACATTATGCAACAAAACCCAAATGTCCACAAATCTACCAGATAAATATCACAGTCAAGACAAGCAACAGACGGGATGACCAAAAATCAAGGGTAGTTTTTATTGGCGTCTACTTCTGAGGCCTTTTCTACTTGCTCTCTTACACTTTCATGGTATAGTTTGCCTGTTGTGCTGTTTTGATTTTGCTGTTTTACCCTTGATGATCTGAGGCAAACCCCCACTAATGCACTCAGCATGACATGACCTCGTGTTGCGCTCTACGTTGCCAGTTAGTAACACTCAAATCAGTGAATATCAATGTAAATGAATGCATGCACGCTCAGTAACGGATGTACGGCTGCAGGCACTGATGCTACTGGATCCTGCGATGCGATACGCGAACGCATTCACGTGAGATCCGCACCTGTATGATGGGCGTCTCGTAGCCTTGTGCCTCCCTCATGTAAGCCACGTAGTTCTGCAGCTGGAAGCGAGGGAGGTTGTCGTTGACGTCTTGCAGGATCAGGTTGACCGCCATGAAGGAGATGGAGGACAACGTTTCAGCCTTCACCACCAGACGGAGCCTGGGGGCGTCCTCAAAGTCCAGCCCCTTGGAGCTCTGCACCCAGATCTCACCTGGACGACAGGGTTATCGAGAGGTTCGTCGAATGAGGGTTGGCGATATTGATAATGATTCAAATGACGACAAAAATAACGATAATAATAATAACGCCAATATTATATTAATTTGTAGCATGCTCACCAAGACAGTAACAAGGCCCTTTGCCAGATACACAATGAAGAATGACGTACAATTTCAAATTTTAAATGCTGGTTAGACATTAGACTGGTTAAATTAGTGTGGCTCGTCTGGGCAAGAAGGAAAACTTGTCAAGTTATTTCTGTGCATTAATGTCTTAGTTTCAGTAGGTAGAGGGAGTAGCCAGGATGAACTGTTACGCTATCACTTTGTACTACGGATCTATAATATGTGTTTCAAGTACATTGTTCATTGTGCCAAGAGAATCATTGACTGAATCAATGATAAACTCAAGTGAAGAAAGGACTGTTCTCCATCATAAAACTGTAAACATCAACCAAAAGTGCCCGAACCTTGTCACATCTTGAAAAACATGGATACAAATAACCAATGACACATTTTCCTTAATGGCGCCTTTCATGACACTCAAGGTCACCTCACATCATATACAATAAACAACAAAGTAGTAAAAACATCAGAACGATCAACAACAAAACGCACAATAAGCAACAGAGCATGGCTCAGCGAGGAGTTAAATCAAGATGCGGTTGATGCGGCTAAAGTGGGTAAGCTGTTTAAAAGGATGGGTTTTAGGAGCATGTCTTGATGCACGCATGCTCAGTCCAGATAAGGACGTCACAGAAGGTTGAATCAGTTCATCTGGACACAATGTATCTAAGTGACCTCTTCGGTCTCAACTGACTGCAGGTGTCCCCACCCTTATAAACGATTACAGTGGCATAACGACCGAAACCAACAATCAGTTTTATATGCGAATAGGCGTGACCATTAACTAGAGTTACAATGGCCATGTGTACTATTCACAGAGGATTGGGGAATAGTTGCAATCACAGCATTGTAAGATGGTGACAGATGTACGCTTTGCCCCCCCCCCTCCCCCCATCAAGGATGTGCACATCCCCATCCTTGAAAGAGTGGCCACTGGTCCGTAGTGGCCAACTTCTATATGGAGGAAGTGGAAAACAGGGCTCTTGTGTCCTGTCCAGGGACACCACCTAGCCATTGGTTCAGATTTGTGGACAACACCTGGGCTAAAATTAAATCTCAGGACGTACCGCATTTCACCGACCACATTTACTCTGTGGCCAACCACATCAAGTTCACCAGGAAGGATGTGAGAAATAACAGGTTAGTCTTCTTAGACTGAGATTGTAATTGGTGATGGAGGACATTTGATTGTTGAATTTTACCGTAAACCAACTGATCAGTACTTCAGGTTTGACTCTCATCATCCACTGGAGCAGAAGCTAGGAGTCATCAGGACGCTGTACCACTGAGCTGACAACGTCCCCACCAACACAGTGGCCGGGGAAGGGGAGAAATCCCACATTAAACAGGCCCTAGTTAAATACACTTATCCTGACTGGGTTGTTGTCAAAGTCAGGAAGATGCCCAAACAGTGCACCAGCATGAGGAGTAGCTCAGTTTTACTACTGTTGAATTTCAGTTAATTATTTGTCATCCATATCTGTAAATCATGGAGACAAGCAGCGAGGGTACTGGAAGGGAGGGTAGAAGTGGGCTTAGTGGACAAATAAAGTTGTGTATCATCAGCATAACTTGTTCAAAGACATTATTGTTATCAAGGTAAATCTGGAGTTGAGATGCAACTGCCCTGTCAAAGAACTTGGAGATGAACGGTAAATTGGAAATTGGCCAGTAGTTGTTTTGGTAAGTAGAATCTAAATTATTTTTTTTCCAGAGTTGATCTCATTATGACAACCTTTAGTGAAGGGGGAACTGCACCAGTGGACAGAGAGGAGCTGATGATGGAGGTTATCAGGGAGATGATAGAGGGCAGGCATGTTTTCACTAGGGTCGTGGGAATTGGATCCAGGTGGCATGTGGAGGTGCTAGACTTAGTAATAAGTTGGAAGACTGAAGTCACATAGGACAGTGGACAGCGACAGTTTCATGGTGCTTGATGATAGTAAGTCAGTCTGCATGATGTTAGCGGAGGCTAGCTGCTCATGAATGTTGCTAATTTTGGAGTTGACAAACATCAAAAAAGCAGAGCATGGTTCATTAGGAAGGTTACTGTTCATATGGTTTCGGGTGGGTTGAGTGACCTTTTCACTGTGGAGAAGAGACTTCTAGTTTTTTTATGGTTCTGACCTGTTGAGGAGCTGATGCTGAAGGCCTGCTTCCGGTTACCACTGAAGAGGCTATAGCTGATGCCTTTACGTGAGCCGTCAGGGTACTGGGCTTGGGCCTGGGCCACTGCTGTACCTGTATTTGAAAAAAAAAAGGGCACAGAAAATTAACAGCATTGTGATGCTAAATATTAATATCAGATACTAATCAACTATCAATAGAAAAATGGTTAAGCTTTAGTTTAGGAGTGTAAAGGCCAAGAGGAGGTGATCTGACTCGTATTCCTGATTAGTTCTGGATTGGTGTCCGACCTTTGATGGCATTCTCCTGGATGCTGATGTCTCTGGCGTTCCGAGGGAAGCGAATGCCCTTATATTCCTGGTCCTTCACGTAAATCACCACCACTCCCTGAGAGGACTGAGCTGGGTTTCCCTGGTCCATGGCCTCCACGATCAGGGTCCTCTGGGCCTGAGTCAGCCCCCCCAGAGGCTCTGTGGCCTGGATCTCCCCTGTCAGGGAGTTGATGCTGAAGCCCTTAACCGGGGTAGCGAAACGGTAAAAGACCGAGCCGTTGGCCCCAAAGTCCTTATCTTCCGCCCTCATGGTAGCAAGGACGCGCTGGGATCTGCTGCTGGAGGCTTCGATGACAAGTGGGTCTTGGATGAAAAAGGGGGCGTTGTCGTTGACGTCTAAGATGGTGACAGTCACCTGGAGGGGACAGGAGAGAGGAGTTAACAATAAATTTGATTTCATATAATGGAATAGTGTTAAACATGGGCCACTCTTGTTATGGGTAGCCACAGCGGATCATCTGTTTCCATCTTTTCCTGTCCTCTGCATCTTCCTCTGTCAAACCAGCCACCTGCATGTCCTCCCTCACCACATCCATAAACCTCCTCTTTGGCCTTCCTCTTTTCCTCTTCCCTGGCAGCTCCATATTCAGTATGCTTCTCCCAATATAGCCAGCATCTCTCCTCCACACATATCCAAACCATCTCCATCTTACCTCTCTTACTTTGTCTCCAAACCGTCCAACCTGAGCTGTCACTCTCATATACTCGTTCCTAATCCTGTCCTTCTTTGTAACTCCTAATGAAAATCTTAGCATCTTCAACTCTGCCACCTCCAGCTCCACCTCCTGTCTTTCATCAGCACTGTCTCCAAAACCATACAACATAGCTGGTCTCACAACCATCCTGTAAACCTTCCCTTTAACTCTTGCTGGTACCCTTCTGTCACAAACCACTCCAGACACTCTCCTCCACCCACTCCACCCTGCCTGCACTCTCTTCCTCACCTCTCTCCTGTCCTCGCCATTCCACTGGCCTCCCTCTCATTCATGCATATGTATTCCGTCTTGCTCCTACTGACTTTCATTCCTCTTCTCTCCAGTGCATACCTCCACCTCTCCAGGCTCTCCTCAACCTGCACCCTACTCTCACTACAGATCACAATGTCATCCACAGACATCATAGTCCACGGAGACTCCCGTCTGATCTTTTCCATCAACATTGCAAACAAGAAAGGGCTCAGAGCTGATCCTTGGTGTAACCTCCCCCCCCAATCCGGAACCCATCCGTCATTCCAACCTCACACCTCACCACTGTCACACTTCCCTCATACATATCCTGCACCACTCCTACATACTTCTCCGCAACTCCTGACCTCCTCATACGATACCACACCTCCTCTCTTGGCACCCTGTCGTATGCTTTCCCTAAATCCACAAAGACACAATGTGCCTCCTTCTGGCCTTCTCTATACTTCTCCATCAACATTCTCAAAGCAAACATCACATCTGTGGTGCTCTTTCATGGCATGAAACCATACTGCTGCTCGCTGATCATCACCTCTCCTCTTAACCTAGCTTCTATTACTCTTTCCCATATCTTCATGCTGTGGCTGATCAACTTTATACCTCTGTAGTTACTACACTTCTGCACATCGCCCTTATTCTTGAAAATCAGTACCAGTATGCTTCTTCGCCGCTCCTCAGGCATCCTCTCAATTTGGTAAAAAACTCCGCTGCCATCTTTCCAAAGCATCTCCATGCCTCCACAGGTATGTCATCTGGACCAACTGCCTTTCCACTCTTCAGCCTCTTCATAGCTGCCCTCACTTCCTCCTTGCTAACCCACCGCACTTCCCGATTCACTATCCCCACATCATCCGACCCTCTCTCTCTCTTTCTCTCTCACTTTGTTCATTCATCAGCCCCTCAAAGTACTCCTTCTACCTTCTCAACACCTCTCCTCCCTTGTCAGCACATTTCCATCTCTATCCTTGATCGCCCTTACTTGCTGCACATGCTTCCCAGCCCGGTCCCTTTGTCTTGCTAATCGCTACAAGATCTTTTCTCCTTCCTTAGTGTCTAACCTCTCATACAACTCACCATCCACACTCCTTTTCCTTCGCCACCTCTCTCTTCGCTTTACGCTGCATCTCCTTGTACTCCTATCTACTTTCTTCATCTCTCTGACTATCCCACTTCTTCTCTGCCAACCTCTTCCTCCGTATACTTTACTGTACTTCCTCATATATATATATATATATATATATATATAAGTTATGGACTGTTATAACACCCTGAAATAAAACTGCCATAACAATTAAACTGATAGCTCTCGAGTTTGTCTTGCCGACACTTTTTGGATCAGTGATTGAGCGATATCACTAGGCTTACCCTTCCACTTATGATGCTTTTCTACACTTGCCAACATTTCATCCCCCTAAATCCACCACCTGTAAGTTATTGATTCAAGATTTTGCCCATAAATCAAGCGATTCTGTCACCTTTTTTTAAAATCATGCTTAACTTCAGCACTGCCCATTTGTCATCTTTGGTTACCTGAGCAGAAGTGTTTCTTGGCGCGGCGGGTGAAAGGTCAACGGCGAACACCTGGAAGCTGTACGTCGCCCGTTTTTCCCGGTCCAGCGGTGCGGACACGCTGATACGACCGCTGCTCTCATCCACCGTGAATGCGCCGTGTGCCTCTTGGCTCAGGAAGTAGAGGACCTTCCCATTCAGGTCCTCATCGGCATCTCTGGCTGTCACCTTGCAAAACAGACGGAGGGCAAACCATGAGACCTTGAGATAAGATTTTTCATACAATGAGGAGTTTTGCATGAGAGATATCTACCTCACATGAGAGCGATTTTTTTTTTGTGTCGAAAACTGATTGACAGCATGGTCACTGTACTTTAAAAAAAATTAGGAGATAACTGGTTACTGGTTGACCAAGTCATCACAGTTGTATTGAGTGGACATGTGATATTTTATGAATGTTAAATGATGAACAGAAGTTAATGGTATTTTTCTCAACGCTGTTCTGTAAATACGCTCATACAGCACCTGGTTAGGAAAGGAAGGGAAACATGTGAAAGACACTTGTGCTGGTGGTAACCCTAACCCTGTTAAACCGTTCTTAAAGTTAGTAGGCTAACCTTGGTGGACTTAGTTACCTGTCTTTTCTTATTGTGATAGCCCAAAGAGGAACCAGATGTTGGTGCTGATGTGCAGCATAACTGTTGTGGCTATATGAGGGTATGCTATCTTTCATAAAATCTGAGACATCTATCATAGTCAGATGCATAATAAGACATACTTCGGCTGTGTCATAGAAGAGTAAAGATTGGCTCTCCCCATTGCCTGCAATGTGAAAAAGCCAACTTCCTCTTGCCTTCGCTTGTCTGCAATCAAATATTTTGTGTTTCAACACAGCGAATAATGCAATACATGTGTTGCCATGTCTTAATGTCTCTGTTGTCACACGACTGCATAACTACAGAAAGTGATTTGATCAAGGGTTACAAAATGCTAATTGGCTAATCAAGGCTAATGGTAACTTGGGGGCCTATTAGCATTTTGGTCTATAAACAAGTGCTTGCAAAAATTCCACAAAATCTCTACTGCTCTCTCTCTCTCTCTCTCTTTCTCTGCAGAGTGCATGCTGAAGCAGAACGAATGGCTTCATGGTAATCTTTTCCTCAGTGGGATTTTGTTTTTAATCTAATCCTCGTGATTCCCATTGAAGCTTACCTCCAGAACCTGAGAGCCCTGGGCCGAGTCCTCCGACACGTCTATGCTGTAGCTGCTGCTAGTGAAGATGGGGCTGTTGTCATTGACATCCAGCACTTTGACCTCCACTGTGACTGTGGTGCTGAGAGCGGGGCTGCCCTGGTCCACAGCCACCACCTCCAGGATGTACCTGGCCTTCTTCTCCCGATCCAGGGCCCGCAAGGTGGACAGGGCCCCTGTACTAGCCTGGAGCTGGAAGTCTCCATCTGGATCCCCCGCTGAGATGCAAGAGTTACAGAAGATATAGAGATACAGAAAGAAGAGAGAGAGAGAGAGAGAAAGAAAGAGGAAAACAGGAGGATGAGCTCAATAGTCAAAAGCAATGCAACCAACCCCAGTAACTGGTTGTGATAGCACAGTCCAATCCTGAAACACAATTTGGCCCGTCACATACTTCTTGTCTGGATGTGGGTGATGTCTATTAAGGGTGATGTATTTTTTGATCTAGGACAGATCTAGGTCAGGAGTGACCTAGTGGACTAGTTATCTTTCACATGGCCAAAATAGTCAGAATGTTGATTAGCCTGAATGTTGTTTATGTGTCATCTCTAATTGGGAACAAAGTCATTCCTACACACTTTCAATATAATCTATTCATTTAAATTTGTATTCAATTTAAATTATTAAATTATTATTAATAATAAATTATTATTATTAATACATTATACATTATTACATAAATTATAAAATATAAAGCATTATAAATTAATATCAAATTATATTTAATTTAAATCAGTTGTAACAATCACAATGTAAAACACACAAACACACATTCTTGTACTTCTATCTTTGTGAAGACCCCTCAGTACCTACATCTATTAGCCCCTTAAACCTTGACCTTAACCCTTATCCTAACCTTAACCCACTCCTTATGCTAAAAGTAACCCTAAACCCAAGTCCTGACCCTAAAATAGACCTTTATTGAAGTGAAGACTTACCTCACTTTGTAAAAATGTCCTCACTCTGATGGTTAAAAACTGAAAATGATCCTCACAAAGGTAGAAGTACAAGAATGCATAACACACACACACACACACACACACACACACACACACACACACACACACACACACACACACACACACACACACACACACAATTTCTTACCGGTGATTTTGTACTCCAGCTCTCCGTTGGGGCCTGAGTCAGGGTCTGTGGCCTTGAGAAGACAGAGCTCCACAGGGATTTGATTCTCGGGCACTTCCAGTCCGTACCAGGGTTTCGCAAACACGGGGGCATTGTCATTCTCATCCTGCACCTCCACACGCACCACAGCCTTGGCAAAGTTTGGGGGCAGCCCTCCATCCTTGGCTAAGACTGGTAAGAGATGTTAGTTAAAGTGACAATCCTGAATCCTTACATGTAAATGGACATCCTTTCTGATACCTCTTAATGCAGGTGCATTTAAGACCTAAACCGTGAATACCCAAATTATGCATTTGTTGTTACAGTCGGGTAGGACTTTACTGAGAAAAAGGATTTGGAGCGTGGCATTTTACTTCTTTAGCTTAGCAGCTAAATGTGAGAGAAGAAGGCTAGAAGCAGCAAGTCTGAACAAGAACTGAAGTTGTCATGGCTGTCAACCAGATATGACGTTACAGGCTTGGAGACCAACAGATACCACCACTGCAGCTATCATTTATGACAACAGGTATCAGTAACTCAAACAAAAACAACAATCTAATTTCAAGCAATGCACCATTTGTTGAAACCACAAAAGAAACCAAAGGAAATCTATTCGGACATAAATGGGAAAATCAGTGGTTGTGAGGTTAGAGGAGTGTTGCATGCGGAATACTTGGGAGCGCAGGACGGGGGATATAGGATTACCGGTGAGCGTGT
This sequence comes from Lampris incognitus, assembly GCF_029633865.1. Lineage (NCBI taxonomy): Eukaryota > Metazoa > Chordata > Actinopteri > Lampriformes > Lampridae > Lampris > Lampris incognitus. Next base: position 47,125,791 of record NC_079218.1, read on the forward strand.
AGTGGTCTTGCAGCTCTTTGTCTAGCTCTTTGGTGGTGGTGATGACTCCTGTCACGGGGTTGATGATGAAGCCCTCCTCGGTCACGCCTCCATACGTCACCTGACCATTAGAGCCTGCGTGGATAACCAGAACACAGACAAGGCTGCAGTAAAGAGAAAAAACGCCGATGCTGGCACGATGCAAGACGGTGTACAGCTGCACGACTCAGCGAATGAAAGGTACCCATGGATCTATACAGAGCCCAGTATCAGCGGTTACAAAACCCCATGCTTCAAATATCTGCTCCTGCATTGCCAGTGTAACCACACATTTTTATTAGCAGCTTAGCTTGTGGTTTGTTCTATAGTGACGAGGCTTCCTCTCTCTCTATTATTCTTCTTTCTGCCTCTGCTGTTTAATGTTATTCTGCCTATAAGTCGAGGGGTTGCCTGCTGGTCGAGCCACAGTTGTATCAGCTGTATCTGTTTACTTTACTAATCCTCCCTGGATTGGACTGTTCAAACCTCTTCCCGTGTTTTACATACCTGCAATAATGCTAATTCTTACTTACTGGCCAACAGACACAAATAGTTGGCCAACCGTGTGCCTGCACAGGCTATAATGGGGATCTGCGGACTTTTAAGGTATTTCTTTGCGGTGTATTTAAGTGGAAATCTGTGGAAAATCGATGTACTTAAAACAATTATTTAAAAATCAAATGTATAAGAAGAGTATAAATGCTGTTGGGGCCAGAGGCCACAGAGGATAATCCTTACATCAAGTCCGATCTGGGATATGTAAACTGCTAAGGGTTCTTAATGTAATCCGCAGTTTTCCGGCTAACCGTGTCAGTACAGTACATGCACAGTAGGGGCATCATGACTCCAACCTTGGTCACGGTCGGTGGCTGTGACCGTCACCACCGTGGTTCCTGGTCCCCGGTTCTCCATCACCCGCGTTTCAAACTCCGCCCGCTGAAACAAGGGCGCTTCGTCGTTCACATCGATCACCTGCACGCACAGCACCTGAGAGGTGGACAGCTGGGGTATCCCATGATCCTCTGCTACAATGGTCAGGTTGAACGTCTCCTGCTCCTCCCGGTCCAGAGCTTTCAGGATGGACAGAGAGCCTGCAAGACGGTAAAGGATTTGAAGGAGCAACGTCACTCAACCTGTCTTCTTCCTCCATTAACTGACCACTGAGCTAAAATCTCTATTTCCTCCGGGTGCTTTTATTCTGGGAGTCAGTCGCTGGTCTGTGGATGTGCTCATGCAGGTGTGTGCAGGTGTGTGTCTACAAGCGTATGTGGTTTATGTTTCTCTGTGCGTGTCTCAGATGCTGTTTGGACACATGTTGATGCACACGCTCAAACAGCATCTGTAAAGGTGAGCAGCTCTTATAGCCTGTCTGCCAGCATCTAAGCTGACCAAGCATGCCCAAGACATCTAACCTGACTGAGCATGCCCCGGCATACCCAAGGCAACATCTGCATAGCACCTACACAGACTGCACGCCCAGCCAGGCGTGCTCGGACTGACCAAAACAGCTTGCTTTGCGGGCAATATACTTAAAATGTGACGGGAAATCACACAAATAGCTTATATCTACAGAACGGTATGTGACAGGAAAACTGTAAGGTTATTTTCGTGATCAGCAGCCCCAAAGCCATAAAATACACCCAAAAGTGTTCAGGAAGCAAAATCTCCATTGCCCAGTGACCAAGTTGAGATAAAGTCTAATAATAATAGTAATAATAACAATAACAATAACGTTCTTGGAACATGATACTGACAATGTTATTATTGTGTGTCTGACATTCTTGTGTAAGAAGTGGGGTTGTTGTGAAGCGTCTAGTGCGTTGGTGTGGTGTTCTGTGCCTGTCACGGCTCACTCTCGACCTTCACCGCTGGCTAGCAGAAATGCGAACAGGGGAGCCGAGCACGTAAGTCTCTCCCTGCCAGTACATAGCCTCTCCATCAGCAAGCCCTATGTAGCGCCTCCTCGTGGCGACACACAGTAAATGGGTACACCTTGGACCCTGGCTGAACTACAAGGGACCCGGAAGAGGTCTGGCCCCTAGACGTGCGGTACGCAGGCCCACCGGTGTGCGGATATTCCTGGTTTTTATATATATATATAAATTATAAAATTAGAAATTAAAAATTATAAACTTATATATAAACTGTCCCTAGGTGTGACGGTGTGAATGTGTTTGTGCGTGTGTGTGTGTCGGCCCCGTGATGGCCTGGCGGCCCTTCCACGGTGTCTCCCAGCCTGCCGCCCAACGACTGCTGGGATAGGCTCCAGCATCCCCGTGACCCTGAAAGCAGGATAAGCTGTTTGGATAATGGATGGATGTGTGTGTCTCTAGTGTTTGCAGTGTGCATGTGTGTGTGTGTGTTGTATGTGAGTTTACATTGGAGTTGCTCTTGTTGAGATAGTGCAATTTTGTGTACCTGAGAGAGAAAAGTGGTATTTATATGCCTGGAGGGCCAGTAAAAACAAAACCCTTACAGCTTTATGAGTTTCCACAATAAGAGCCCACATTCACTTCACTCGGGCTAGGCTTGCAGTAAAACTTTGATCTTACCCCGACTTGCCCGTGCCCCCACTATGGTGTTTTATCAGTGTGCACGCTGGAATATACATTTTAAGCCCCTGTAAACACAAATACACACTCCTGCAAGAAGCACACACGAACACACAACATAAATATATGCATACATACTTTGGTGGCTCTTTGAATGATGCAGAAGGTTCTGGTTCCTAACTATCATGTGTGTGCACCACACGGAGTTATCTGCTTGCCTGGTTAAAATAACCACCCCTCGTTAAAAAAACCACCCCCCCCACGAGATTCATTTTTCCCCCCGTTTTATGTGTTCTATACAACGGCATATTTGATAGCTCATAAATCTGTACAGCATCAGTTATTGTGTGATTAGACATACGCGCGAGTGTGCGTCTGTTTTCCAAGTAAATCCGAGGGGTGAGCGGATGAAATCAGACCCCCACCCAGACTCTGGCTTCAGTTACTCTCTTTCCACCTAATTCTACACCCTACACCCGCAATAATCACCCCTCGACAAGCGGGAGGATCACCTAAGGTGAACGAAAATATAACGTGTGTGCGTGAGTGTGTGTGTTTTAGCTCTGCAGTCAACCAAACCCATTCGCTACTTTAAAGGAACCGCCTGCAACCTGCCATTTCAAACCTGTGTTTTTTAGAAGTGCTTCAGTTTTTGTTTCCTGCTCATAAATGAGGTCTGTTTCGTGGGCTGACTTAAACAGCTGACTACTCTATAGGTTTAGGCTACAGATATTTGTTCAGTATTTGTTCAGTATTTATGTTTCACAGTATCATCTAGGCTTACTGCGTGTGTGTGTGTGTGTGTGTGTGTGTTATGGACTGAACAGATCAGATATGTTAATTTGATACCATGAAGCTATAAAGAGAATAACCCTGCGACAAACACATGAGTTGTGTAAGCTGGGTGAAATGTTGATGGGAATCCTTTTGTGCGGTTTGTGATCGGGTCGGACCCTTTAGTCGACTGTTTAACGTAGTGGTGCGGGAGGCCCGGCGTCGTGTCCCGGCTGCGGTGGATTCCTGGCTCGCCAAATTCGCTACATTGGCGTCAGAAGTGGGCCGGTGAGACCGTGAGGCCATCAGAAGCCATGCTGAAACGCGGGGACGTGCTTCCCGGGGGGGGGGGTAGTGTAATGAGCATGAATGAGTAGACTTGCTAGCCGGTTGGCTAATGGGTTGGACCCTTTAGTTGACTGGTGGGACCGTGTCCTGGCTGCCCCCTGAAATCGCTACATCGCCTTATAACAGAGGTCGTGGTTTTGTGCCACCAGTTCATCAGCGTTAACCTGCTCACTGCCATCGGTATCCACCGCTTCCTTCTCGCTGGCGCAGCACAGCAGGTAGTCATGTGACCGTAGGCTGACCGGTCATCTCTTAATTTTGGGCGTAGACACGCGGACAGCGCACAAGCAGACGTTCCCATTTGCACATTTTATCATCTAATTAAATCGCAGCCTTTTGCAGTTATATAATCGCACGGGCCGACGTCGCAGCGCTAGTTGATATCAAGCAAGCTAGCAGGCCGCAAAGGGAATAAGCAGGTCAGGATGACCAGTTTTTATGCCGGGGCTGAATAAATGGAGGAAAACCTTTGCACATTTAAACATTTGCGATAGCGGCCATAACTGGAAAAACAAAAACAGGAACACCGGCGCTACCTGTGTATTATGCCCTGTTAAAGGAGCCTGCTCAAAGGCATAGGCCAATAAAGAGGACGGGACGGATCAAATGGCTACCCCGAACCATCTGATCATCTGTGCCACAGACTTGCATGCCTGTTTTTTTCCTCCCCAATTGCATCCGTCCAATTACCCCACTCTTCCGAGCCATCCCGGTCGCTGCTCCACCCCCTCTGCCGATCCGAGGAGGGCTGCAAACTACCACGTGCCTCCTCCCATACATGTGGAGTCGCCAGTCGCTTTTCACCTGACAGTGAGGAGTAGCACGTAGCACGTGGGAGGCTCACGCTACTCCCCCCCCCGAACAGGCGCCCCAACCGACCAGAGTAGGCGCTAGTATAGCGACCACGACACACCCACATCCGGCTTCCCACCCGCAGACACGGCCAACTGTGTCTGTAGGAACGCCCGACTGAGCCGGAGGTAACTCGGGGATTTGAACCGGAGATCCCCGTGTGTTGGCAGGCAACGGGAACAGACCGCCACGCCACCCGGACGCTCGCATGCCTGTTTTTGATAGTATTTTCATTCCCATGTTTTCAGCAAATCACAGAGCACTGCGAACCCTGTCATTATTCGACCATTTTCCGCGAGCAACAAGCAGTTGTATGTGTCCAACCCAGGCGGATGGTGCTATTAATAAAAAACAAGGATGTAGGTTGTAACCACAGAAAATGAGAGCTCATATAATAGCTCATATGATTTATGTTTTGCAGGGACTATTAGCGATATGATCTTTCTAATAATGCCTCCGCACATTAGGTCGTAGCTCGGTAGGTGTTTCTGGAATAGAACGTTAATCCGTCGTTAGAGATATTGCTGAAGGGACTGGAGGCTGGACCGTTGCTTTGCTAAGCTAAATGCCACACAGCCCGTGAGACAAAGCAGAAGTGAAACATCAGCCCATGTTAATTCACCAGGCACTTGACAGTAAAGGAGCAACAAAGTTTCTCCCATCTGGAAGCTCCATTATGAGTCCGCCGTACCGATCCTAATCCCTTCTCAGCCAGGGCCACGCAGGCTTACAATACCCAGCACCACTGACGGAGAAACTACCCCTTCATATGCACATACATGTATATATAACATATCAAAGGCCGTCCCCATCCCCAGTCCAAATAAAGTTTAGTTCCCATGAACACTTCTGTCACGAGAAGAACACTAAAGCATTATTCATGTGAAATATCGCTCTTAGGCACCGAGAGATCATCTAGTAAAGGAGGTTATGAGGGTTATGAGTGCTTTAGCAGTTGAGACCCAGAGCACTTCAGATGGTAATTATAGTCTTCTGGAAAGTTCTGCTAGTCCAGTGGGCTTCCATGGGTGGGATGCCGATTATCTATCAATCGTGAAATCCAACTTAAAAGCCCCACAAACTAGTTTGTCCCTGGTGTTAAATCAATCGGCACAGGATTGTAGATGTGGGAATTCATGTGGTAAATTTGCTCCTTTCACGCCTTGATCAAGTGTTAAGTGAATGTTTTTGTGAAATCTCTGGTATTGTGATGACCCTATTGTATATTTCCGGGTGTTGCGTCCGCTCTGGATGAGCCTTACCAGTGTTGGGGTTGAGACTGAAGCGACCGACGCTGTTCCCCGCCTGGATCCTGTACGACACCCTGCCGTTCTCACCTTCATCTTCATCGCGGGCCATCACGTACAAAATCACAAAACTGTCCGGCACAGATAAAAAACAAACAAACATGAAAACGGGCAAAATGAGCACCTACGGATTTCCAGAATTTATCTGTGGAAAACAAACGAGCTCCATTCAACGGCCTACGTAGAAAGCCTGTTTACATGGACCGATGAAGCGGCATTGGCGTGGTGTGAGAACGTGCCTCGTTCTTCATGGAGAAGTTCGTACTCTATCCTTACAGTTCTAGACACAGACACAAAAAAAAAAGGGCAAACGACAGAAGAGGCCATGCACTCAAGACACACCACCCACCCTTCAGGCTGGTCCTCCATGACGCTAACCGCAGACGGGGAGCTGAAGACCGGGGCGTTGTCGTTCTCGTCGGTCACAAACAGCCGCGCCGTGACTGAACCCCAGCGCTGCTGGGACGGGTCCACCGCCTGGTCTGTGGCCCGCACCACAAGGTAGAGCGAGGGCGTAACCTCGCGGTCTAACTTCTGCCCCAGGGTCAGCATCCCCGTGGAGGGGTCAAGGGTGAGGAGCTCAGGGGTGTCGGGCCAGCAGTGCTCGACGGAGTAGCTTAGCTCGCTGTTCGGTCCGCTACCGTCCTGCGGGGAGGAAAACAAACACATCCCGATGAGGCGGTCACTCATCGCTGTTCATTCATAGAAAGGCAACACAAGTGCATTGTGAGGTATAGACTATCTATGGGTGTAATATATGAACCTCATGAACCTGGCTTTTAACTCACTCATGCACAAACTGTGATGGCTCACATTTGGATGGCAGCATCTGCAAAGATTTGGAGGGGGGGGTGGACCCCCCTCTGACAATGTTTGTGAAAGCATCAGATAATGTGCTGTTGTAGGATGTTAAATCGTTTTTTTAAATCAACCTTAACATCTTCATTGCTTCGGCAGTTGGCAAAATATATTTTCCTACACCGCCACCACTGTTCTTTCTTAGCCTCCCCCTTGTGTACCCACTCACTCGATATTGCCTATACAGCATAGTTTCATTTGTTCTGTAGGACTTCACAGAAACACCGTCAACGGCGACATAAGCAGGACGTACTCTTATCACCTTTCACTTTCTCAAATAAATAAATCATGGGAAGCGAGGTGACTCCAGGCCGAACCACTGCTCCCCCCAGAGACGCATTCATGTGACGAACATAAACCAACTCCACCCCCCCCCCCCCAAAGACAGCTTTGCCAATTATTGCTGCTTCATCGAATCCGGCCATAGCCGGATCTGACGAGACCGGGGGGCAAACCCCGCTCCCCAGTGGGCAACTGGATCGACACAAAAGCCGATGCTTAGACCGCTACACCACCGCGGACCAGGGATAAAAGTGTTTCTGTTGTGTCAGCCTGCTTTTCTGGATTGCCGGTTAACAAAAACCATGATTCAGACAAGCTAACTTCAGCTCTAATCGAAAGGTGCAAAAGCACCACCATGTATTTTACTATGTTCATTTTAAGCGTCCAATCAGGAAATTCTCTAAAATAATACATAACATTGGCTACTCTACTGGAAATTTGCAGTCCATACTGGGTCTACAAATACAATCTAGAGACAATGATCCCACATTGTTCCGCTCACAACAAAGTCACACAACAGAAACGCTGTGTGTCCTTGTCGATTTTTTTTATACTTTATTATACTTTATACCGTGTGTAACCACACGGTTACACACCCGTGTCTCCTAATCAAGCTCCTCAGCAAAGACTCTACTGGTTGGTTAGTGGGATCAGGTGTGTAACTGCTTGGTTGGAACAAAAACCTGCACCCACACCGGCCCTTTCTGGACAAGATTGCCCACCCCTGCTTTATTGTATATCATATAAGACATAATTTGTTTGATTGAACAAATATTGACTCTAAAGACTGCATTCTGACTCATTTTACCATTTGAGTCAGCTGTAGAGTTAACTGAAGCGGGGTTAATTTACATTATGAATCACTCCCAGTAGAGTATCAAATCCGTGACTAACCTGATCCAAAGCCTGGAAAGTGTAGATGGAAGCACCAGGTTCGGTGTTCTCCGGGATCACTATGGTAACGGGGTCTTCTGTAAACTGGGGGGCGTGGTCATTGCTGTCCATCACGTGTATGTCCAGCTGCACCCGGTGGCTGCTGGGAAATGCCCGGGAGAAGTCCGAGACCTCGATATGGAGCGTGTACCTCGAGCCCTTCTCGTAGTCCAACTCCCGTACCAGATAAACGTCTCCCTTCGAACGGTCCACCATAAACGTCCCTTCCAGGTCGGTCCCGCCCACCACAAGGTAAGTCACCAGGCCATCCAACTGAGCGGGGTCACGCTGGTCATGTGAGCTGACGGAGCCAATGATGGAGCCTGGAGCTTCTCCCTCCACTGTGTTTAGGGTCATGGAGAGAACGTTGGGCTTGGGGTTGGCCTTGGAGGAGCTGAGGACCTGGTGGGAGGCAGACAGCAAAGTCAGGCTGGGCTCAAATACCAGCCTCAAACAGTTATAAGCATTTGTTATAAATTGTTTGCAATATTAAAGAGCACTATTGATCGGCACTATAAATACCGTGTCTAAATTGGCCGATAGACTCCACTGCACAACACCGCCACTGAAATGCTTTCTGTCAAACCCCTCTCGCAGCTAGATTCTGTCTTTATACAGCGGCCCAGTCAACCAGCCCCCAAGCGAGGTGAAACAAACCATTAAAAAAAGCATATGAACATTTCGGGAACAGATTGGAAAAAGATTGGAAACAGCGTGTTAAGGTCAACTTCCAGCAGAGCACGCGTTACAGACTTCCCGTGGCAGCTCTGCAGATCATATAGCCATAGGGCTCTTGATCTGCCCAGCCCTAAACATAGCCTTGGGTTGCAGTCTGTTTCTGTTTTGTTGCAATTATTACTAAATACCCCTTCTGGGGAGATTCCGTCCAGTAAATGTCCTGACACTTTAAGATGTTGGCGTTGAGATGAGAGTCGAGGGGTTCTGACAGGCGGCGTAACAACAACGGGCTTGCCGTTGAGTAGAGCTGTAAATATATTCCAGTTCAAATAATGCTCTCCGTTTACAGCGGTCTTCACACGCAACAGTCTGGACACTTGGAATGGCAGGACACTGATGGCAGCAGGCAGATGGGAAACAAATGTGTGTTATAGGGGCCTTGTGGCTCGCTGAGCGAGAGCCTTGGGGTCCTGTGATGTTCAGGAACTGCAGGACTAAAGAGCAAGTGAGGACAGCAGGCGTATGCAGTTGGCACGTCTTGACTTATACTCAGGCACACAGACTCCTGTGTGCATGTGAACACACACACACACACACACACACACACACACACACACACACACACACACACACACACACACACACACACACACACACACACACACACACACACACAGACCTGGTTGTGTGCCTGGCTTGTATTAATCATGTGTGATGGTTTATCAAACATGGATGGGAGGATAAACCAAGAGGAGGAAGGAAGTGATTTGGATAATTAGCATGAGCGCATAAGCAGCCTTCTGACTCACGGGCCCGCCAAGCAGCAGCCCCGATCTGACTGACAGGAACACAGGTGGAAGGGTCCTGATAATACTGTGGGTCAGAGATCAGATAAGCCCTACATCCCAGGATGTCATTTTAAACATGACATACGGTGTACACACCAGACTGTGCGACTGAGTCAGCTCCTGCTGCCCACACACTCCAGCGACTACGTGTTTCTACATCTGCGTCACATTTCAATCCAGCTTCCTCCTGTCCTGTAGCTAGCTAGCTAGCTCACATGTCTAACTGCACCTCTGTGGCTTTACATCTGCGTCACATTTCATCCCAGCTTCCTCCTGTCCTGTAGCTAGCTAGCTAGCTCACATGTCTAACTGCATCTCTGTGGCTTTACATGTGTATCACATTTCATCCCAGCTTCCTCCTGTCCTGTAGCTAGCTAGCTAGCTCTTGTGTGCAGGATGCCTCATGTCTAACTGCACCTCTGTGGCTTTACATGTGTGTCACATTCCATCCCAGCTTCCTCCTGTCCGGTAGCTAGCTAGCTAGCTCACATGTCTAACTGCATCTCTGTGGCTTTACATGTGCATCACATTTCATCCCAGCTTCCTCCTGTCCTGTAGCTAGCTAGCTAGCTCTTGTGTGCAGGATTCCTCATGTCTAACTGCACCTCTGTGGCTTTACATGTGTGTCACATTCCATCCCAGCTTCCTCCTGTCCAGTAGCTAGCTAGCTAGCTCATGTGTGCAGGATTCCTCATGTCTAACTGCATCTCTGTGGCTTTACATGTGCATCACATTTCATCCCAGCTTCCTCCTGTCCTGCAGCTAGCTAGCTAGCTCATGTGTGCAGGATTCCTCATGTCTAACTGCACCTCTGTGGCTTTACATGTGTGTCACATTCCATCCCAGCTTCCTCCTGTCCTGTAGCTAGCTAGCTAGCTAACTCACGTGTCTCACTGCACCTTTGAGGCTGAATTTACCCACAGCCGTGTGACACGATACCCCAAAGCCACTATGTGGAGGGTCGCTTATGAACGCACTTCACCATGTCGCTATGCTGTCAGTGTGTTTATGTGCATGTATGTGTGCACTTTTATGTGTGGGTGTGTGTGTGTACATGTGCAACTTTGTGTGTGTGTGTTTGTGTACGTGTACATGTGCAACTGTGTGTGTGTTTGTGTGCGTGTACATGTGCAACTGTGTGTGTGTGTTTGTGTGCGTGTACATGTGCAACTGTGTGTGTGTTTGTGTGCAGGTA